>NC_058084.1:21074350-21374350 GCF_014858855.1 Bufo gargarizans | reverse complement strand
TTTCAGAAAAAACGTCCTCAAAGTCCGAAATAAATGTAGGTAGGGAAGCTATGGAGGCGATTAAGCAATTGTTATTTAAGCAATTCTCTCTGCAATGCTCACTCCACTCCAATATCTCCCTGGCCTGCCAATCCACCACTGGATTGTGCGCTACCAACCAGGGAAGACCCAATACCACAGGAGAGGGAAGGCCCTCCAGAACGTAACATGAAAGACGCTCCTTATGGTGGTCCCCTACCCGAAGATGTAAGTTATGGACAACGTGAGTGAGGTTTCTCTGAGACAGAGGAGCAGAGTCAATAGCGAATATGGGAATGGGTCTCTGCAGCGTACAGAGAGACAAACCCATAGTGCGGGCAAAATGGGCATCTATCAAATTTACCCCTGCACCACTGTCTAGAAAAAAAGAAATAGACTCCGTCTTAACACCAAAAACAATAACCGCTGGCAACACAAATTGAGATGTTCGTATGGAGGAAACGTATACCCCCCGGCTGACATCCTCCGCACAGCCTGGGGTTAGTAGTTTTCCGACGGTCTTTTGTTTTTGGGAAAGGAGGGACAGACATTAATGAAATGACCCTTCCCCCCACAGAAAAAACAAGCCCCCCACCTACGGCGAACCTCAGGAGGACGGACCTGACGAGAAGTTCCTCCTAGCTGCATAGGCTCATCCAAGTCCGTACAGACTAACTGCTGCTTGGGAGAGGTTACCGATTGCTCAGGAATTTTCGATCTCTCCCTAAGACGTCTATCTATCCTGATAGAGAGGGACATAACAGCATCAAGGGAAAGGGGGGTCTCATACAGCGCCAGCGCATCCTTAACCCTTTCAGATAACCCAGAGCAGAACTGACTCCTGAGAGCCGGGTCGTTCCACTGAGTATCCGTAGCCCACCTGCGGAACTCTGAGCAATATTCCTCTGCTGGCCGATCTCCCTGTAGGAGTCTCCGTAACTTCGACTCAGCCAGGGCGACACGGTCAGGGTCATCATATATGAGACCCAAAGCCCCAAAAAATCCCTCCACTGACCGGAGAGCCTGGGAACCAGGGGGTAACGAGAACGCCCAGGATTGCGGGTCCCCCTGAAGCAGGGAAATAACAATCCCCACCCGCTGTTCTTCATTACCTGAGGAGTAAGGGCGCAGCTTAAAATATAATTTGCAGGCCTCACGGAACAACACAAATTTGTCCCTTCCCCCAGAGAATCTGTCAGGAAGAACAACCTTGGGTTCTGTAACAACCTGGTTACCCATAGCAACCGCTGGGCTTACGGTCTGCTGCATTTGCTGCTGCTGTTGGAGGACAGACGCCTTCAATCCTGCCACCTCCAAAGACAGGCCTTGAAGCTGTTTTGCCAAAGCAGCAATAGGATCCATATTGGATTCTAAGTAGAGAAAAAAAAAATTAAATAATATTATTTTTTATTTTTTTCTCAAAAAATAAGGGCCAGTTATAATATCACGATCGGCGTAACTGTCACATACGTGACACGGAGGGAGGAACAGAGGGAGGCCCTGCCCTAGTGAGAGGGAAGGTGGTGACCCCTGACTCACCTTGCGTCTGGCACCTGGCTGCCCTGTCGTCCCTAGACGGGTTCCTCACCCGTACGCCGATCACGTGCCTAAAACCCTGGCTTTCCCTAGGATGAGCCCTAGATAGTGAACAGGGCGGTGGGAACACTAGTCCGCACCACTAGCTCTAGAGGAAAACACCAAGGGGAGGACAGACAATACAAACTAAACATATAATCCCAGGTGGGCAACAACAGGAGACAACAAAAGCCCAACAGGGATCCGGAGGGTAGCACTCTGGAACAACAACCAGATTCTCAGCTCCAGTGGGTCAGTATAGATGTCCAGGCAGGAAGCTCTATAACTGGCAACAAGAGAAGTGTGAGAGGAGAATATAAGGAGTTTGGGAGTGGCAGACAAGAAACAGCTGAGGAGGAGAAGCTACGGATCCCTGAGTGAGACAAAAAGGATAGCAAGGCAAACACAGAAAACAAACACTAAGAAACACCGTGATCTTTAGACATAGAGCGCGCAGCCACCCGCTGCGACTTCCTGACCCCGGGTATAACAGAGTCAGACGTGGCTCTTGACACCCTCGTGACATCTGTGGTATCCTCCCATGAAATCCATTCTTGTTTAGTGTTTTACGTATCGTAGATTCGCTAACAGGGATGTTAGCATATGCCAGAGACTTTTGTAAGTCTTTAGCTGACACTCTAGGATTCTGCTTCACCTCATTGAACAGTTTGCGCTGTGCTCTTGCAGTCATCTTTACAGGACGGCCACTCCTAGGGAGAGTAGCAGCAGTGCTGAACTTTCATCATTTATAGACAATTTGGACTGATGAACAGCAAGGCTTTTGGAGATACTTTTATAACCCTCTTTTGTGCGAGGCATCATTCACATCAGACAATGCTTCTTGTGAAAAGCAAACCCAGAACTGGTGTGTGTTTTCTATAGGGCAGGGAGCTGTAACCAACACCTCCAATCTCATCTCGTTGATTGTACTCCAGTTGGCTGACACCTCACTCCAATTAGCTCTTGGAGATGTCATTAGTCTAGGGGTTCACATACTTTTTCCACCTGCACTGTGAATGTTTACATGGTGTGTTCAATAAGAACATGGTAACATTTAATTCTTTGTGTGTTATTAGTTAAGCAGACTGTGATTGTCTATTGTTGTGACTTAGATGAAGATCAGATCACATTTTATGACCAATTTGTGCAGAAATCCAGATCATTCCAAAGGGTTCACATACTTTTCCTTGCAACTGTATAATCAAACATTTTTATCGCGAATATCAGCACTTCGAGAATTTGCAAAGATCTAGAATATAATGCTTTATCTTCGTAATATCGAATATTCTAGATTTTTTTTAATCATTAAACAAACCTATAATCTTTTCTTATTTATTGTATATAGCTTCTCCTAATCCTTATTAGGCTATCTATCATCCATACCTCTTTATTATTTATAGTTATTACTTTTTCTATAATTAATAAACCTTATTATAAGTATTTACTTACCTATTATCAATTTTATTGCTGATACTATATTATTTTTAAAATAAATCATTACCTATAACACACAATAAACAACATAGTAACATAGTACATAAGGCCGAAAAAAGACATTTGTCCATCCAGTTCGGCCTGTCATCCTGCAAGTTGATCCAGAGGAAGGCAAAAAAAAAACATATAACAGACAATCACACAAAGGCTGTATGCTAAAAGCCAGATATGTGCAAGCCAACAACCTATCCATGAGACAGGTACAGTACAGCATACCTTATAATGGCAATGTTGTGCACTATGAGACATTTAAAACCAACTCTCTACTTATTAAAAGCCAGTAAGCCTCAAAGTTGCCTGATTTGAGTTGGATAGCTTGGGGGAACCTGCGCACCTAGATCATTATCATTAGGGTGACAAAAATTGCAATTTTTTTGGGGGGGATGCCAGCTTACTCTTCTCTCACTGCTTAGGAGGGCTGCATAACATTTTCAGTTTTCTAATTGTCCTAATATTATATTCAATAACCTTTCTATACTGTTTTGTCATGTAAACTCATTTGCATAAACTTGATCATATGGGGGGAAAACATGCAAATAGTGTTTCAGCTGAAAAACATGGCAGATCCTGCTAATTTGCACGTCTATCCCATATGCTCACATTTATGCAAATTAGTTTACATGACAAAACAGTATAGAAAGGTTATTGAATATAATATATTGGTGGAATCTGGATAATATATACTGTGGGGTTTTGCTCTGGTAGACAGGCTAGCAGACGCAGTATAGAGGCAATCACAAAGTCTTTAACTTAAACAGTTTGGTGTTGATTCACACAAAAGGAAACACAAAATGACCGTTCACCGCCTTGGTGTTTGTTCACACCATGCAATGTCCATAGAATAAAATCTTCACCTGGTTAGCAGTCTTTCCTCCACAGCAGGCTTTAGGTGTCTGTGATCCAGCATGTGGCTTTTAACCTCTTAAGGACATAGGGCGTACAGGTACGCCCTTGTGCCCTGGTACTTAAGGACACAGGGCGTACATGTACGCCCTGTGCATTTTCGATCACCGCCGCACGGCGGATAGTGATCGGAACCCCGTGCCTGCTCAAATCATTGAGCAGGCACTTGGAGCAAATGCGCCGGGGGGGTCCGGTGACCCCCCCATGTATGCGATCGCAGAAAACCGCAGGTCAATTCAGACCTGCGGTTTTCTGCGTTTCCGGGTTATTCGGGTCTCTGAAGTCCCGATAACCCGGAACAGGATGGTGATGGTGGGGTGATTTCACCCCACCAATCACCATCCAGCGATCCTGAGTGGTGATGGTGACATCACCACTCAGGATCGCTTTCTGATTGGTCTGTGGGCGGTCCGGCGGCAGATTCAAAAGAGGCAGGCGCTCCTCTCCTCCTCCTTTTGTGTTCCGGAGCCGGAGGAGAGAGGAGCTGCCTGCACGTGTCTTCTGCACCGCTGCCTGCACCCGATCTGTGCCCCCCAGGACCCGATCTGTGCCCCCCAGGACCCCATCAGGTACATAGGGACAGCTAGGGAAAGTTTGGTTTAGGCAGGGAAAAAAAAGGGAAAGTTAGTTTCTGAACTTTGATTGCATCACCCTTAGTTAGGGTGTCTGGGGTCCACAGCACAGCTGTGTGACCCTAGACCCCCCAGGGGTGCTGCCACTTGCCCCCCCACCTTTTTTGGGGTGCATTTTTTTTTTTTTCGTGTACGCTGACTGTGGCCGGCACTTAGTGTCCGGCCACTGTTAGCGCATCGCACACCCCACCGCTGATCAAATTCGGACGGTTGATCAGCGGTTTTGAATTTTTTTCCCCACATTTTTTGCCCTTTTTTTAGTTAGTTTATTTTTATTTTTTTCTGTTAGTTTTAGGGTGAGTTCGTGAACACCCGTGCCCCCACACACACGCACACAAAATAAAGAGTTACACACACGCACATATACACGCAGACACACACTCCCCTATGGCCCGCCGGACGTTCTCGGCCGAGGAGGCATACGCCCAGATTGCCTCTGACTCCGAGAGTCCCAGTGAGGATGAGGATGACCCCACATTCCTGTTGTCATCCGCATCCTCCTCATCATCTAGCGATGATGATGAGCCCCCAAGGCGGCGGAGACGCCGCCAGGCAGGGGACCGCCATGTTAGGGACCCTGTGGCCCACACTAGTACGAGCAGCTCTGGGGCTCGTACTGGTTTCCCGGCCCACCAGTTAAATCCACCGGAGCCCCCTGCCGGTGAACTTGTCTGGTGTAGCCCAGAGCGATACGAGCCTGTGATTCCTGATTTTGTAGGCCAATCAGGAATCCAGATTTCCACAGTGGGCTACACTGAATATGACTTTTTTTTGTCATTTTTTCAGTGACCCACTGGTAAATCTGATGGTGGAGCAGACGAATCTGTACGCCCAACAGTTCGTCGCTCAACACCCGGGCTCCTTTTTGGCCAGGCCCGGTGGCTGGACGCCGGTCAGTGCAGCCGAAATGAGGACATTTTGGGGCCTCGTGCTGCATATGGGCCTGGTCAAAAAACCCAGTGTCAGGCTGTACTGGAGTGGGGACGTCCTATACCAGGCCCCATTTTACAGTACAGCCATGACACGCTCCCGGTTTGAGGCCATCCAGAAATGTCTGCATTATTCCGATAATGCAGCATGTCCCCCCCCGAGGTGATCCTGCCCATGACCGTCTGTACAAGATACGACCGGTCATCGATCACTTTGGGGCCAAATTCATGGAGGCCTATGTACCTGGAAGAGAGGTCACGGTTGATGAGTCTCTCATTGCGTTCAAGGGGAGACTCATTTTCCGCCAGTATGTGCCCTCCAAGCGGGCGAGGTATGGCGTGAAGCTATACAAAATTTGTGAGAGTACCTCAGGGTACACTTACAAATTTCGTGTATACGAGGGGCGAGATTCCCGGATTCAACCCCCAGAATGTCCCCCCACTCTGGGTGTTACCGGGAAACTTGTGTGGGACCTTATGTACCCACTGCTGGATAAGGGTTACCACCTTTACGTGGATAACTTTTATACCAGTATCCCCTTGTTCCAGTCCCTTGCCGCCAGATCCACGTCCGCTTGTGGGACCGTGCGGAAAAATCAACGCGGCCTCCCTGCCCACCCCCTCCAGGTACCTATCCCCAGGGGTGAGACCCGTGCCCTTACCACTGGAAACCTGTTGCTGGTCAGGTATAAGGACAAGAGGGATGTCCTTATGCTGTTCACAATTCATGGTAACGGCATCACCCCTGTCCCTGTGCGAGGTACCGCGGCAACGGTCCTCAAGCCCGATTGTATCGTCGCTTACAATCGGTATATGGGAGGAGTTGATCTCTCTGATCAAGTCCTCAAGCCATATAACGCCATGCGCAAAACCCGTGCATGGTACAAAAAAGTTGCGGTCTACTTGGTGCAGGTTGCCATGTACAACTCTTTTGTACTATCCCGAAGCGCTGGCAGCACAGGGACATTCCTCCAGTTCTATGAGGCAGTCCTCAAGGCCCTGATCTTTTCGGACCGGGAAAGAGCAGGCCGGAGTACCTCGGGAACTGTAGGTGCCCGGATCGTCCCTGGCCAACACTTTCCAGGTGTGGTCCCCCATACTGGAAAGAAGGGACGAACCCAAAAAAAGTGCAGAGTGTGTCGCAGGAGGGGGATACGGAAGGACACGTCTACTCAGTGCGACACTTGCCCCGATCATCCGGGCCTCTGCATTGACGGTTGCTTCAGGGAGTATCACACTTCCATGGAGTACTAAATTTATATCCCAATTTAGCACTGACATCGGATAAAAAAAAACTGGTTCTCAGACTTGAGACACCCAAAAAAAACTAAAATAATTTATTAAAAGTAGACATATTAGGTATCGCCGCGTCGGTAATAATCTCCTCTATAAAACTACCCCATGACCTAACCCCCCAGATTAACACGGTCAAGGAAAAAAAAAAAGAAAGTGCAAAAAAAGTTTTTTTTTTGTCACCTTACATAATAAAAAGTTTAATAGCAAGCGATCAAAAAGTCATATAGCCCCCCAAAAAGTGCCAATAAAGCCGTCCGCTCATCCCACAAAAAATGAGCCCCCACATGAGATAATTGGATAAATTAGTTTTTTACAAAAATGACCCTTAGACTTTAGAGATACCCCCAAAAAAATTTGAATCAAAAAAGATAATATAGTCTAAAACCAAAATAATTGTAAAAAAAGTTTACTTATCAGATATTGCCGCGTCCGTAAGAATCTCCTCTATAAAAATACCCCATGACCCAACCCCCCAGATTAACACGGTCAAAAAATAAAATAAAAATAGGTGCAAAAAAATAATTTTTTTGTCACCTTACATAACAAAAAGTTTAATAGCAAGCGATAAAAAAGTCATATAGCCCCCAAAATAGTGCCAATAAAACCGTCCGCTCATCCCGCAAAAAATGAGTCCCCACATGAGATAATTGGATAAAAAAAAAAAAAATGACCCTTAGACTTTAGAGATACCCCAAAAAAGATTTGTATCAAAAAAGATAATATAGTCAAAAACCTAAATAATTGTAAAAAAAGTAGACTTATTAGGTATTGCCGCGTCCGTAAGAATCTCCTCTATAAAAATATCCCATTACCTAACCCCCTAGATTAACACAGTTAAAAAAAGAAAAAACGGTGCCAAAACCGCTATTTTTGGCACTTTTCCATTTCAATCCGTTTTTTCCGGTAACAAAACAAGGGTTAACAACCAAACAAAACTTAATATTTATTACCCTGATACTGCAGTTTACAGAAACGCCAAATTTGTGGTCGCAAACTGCTGTATCAGTAAAAGGGAGGCCGCAAAAGGAAAGGACCGACATGGTTTCTGGAACGCCGATTTTGATGGCCTTTTTTATTGACACCATGTCCCTTTTGAAGCCCCCCTGATGCCCCCTAGAGTAAAAACTCCCCAAAACTGACCCCATCTAAGAAACTACACCCCTCAAGGTATTCAAAACTAATTATACAAACTTCATTAACCCTTTAGGTGTTCCTCAACAGTTAATGGCAAATGGAGATGAAATTTCAGAATTTCAATTTTTGGTAACCTTGCGTCACAAAAATGTAATATAGAGCAACCAAAAATCATATTTACCCTAAAAATAGTCCCCAAAAAAATGCCACCTTATCCCGTAGTTTCCAAAATGGGGTCACTTTTAGGGAGTTTCTACTCTAGGGGTGCATCAGGGGGCTTCAAATGGGACATGGTGTAAATAAACCAGTCCATAAAAATCAGCCCTCCAAAAACCAAACGGCGCACCTTTCCCTCTACGCCCCGCTGTGTGGCCGTACAGTAGTTTACGGCCACATATTGGGTGTTTCTGTAAACGGCAGAGTCAGGGCAATAAAGATACAGTCTTGTTTGGCTGTTAACCCTTGATTTGTTCGTGGAAAAAATGGGTTAAAATGGAAAATTAGACAAAAAAATTAAATTTGCAAATTTCATCCCCATTTGCCAATAACTCTTGCGCAACACCTAAAGGGTTAACGACGTATGTAAAATCAGTTTTGAATACCTTGAGGGGTGTAGTTTCTTAGATGGGGTCACTTTTAGGGAGTTTCTACTCTAGGGGTGCATCAGGGGTCTTCAAATGGGACATGGTGTAAATAAACCAGTCCATAAAAATCAGCCCTCCAAAAACCAAACGGCGCACCTTTCCCTCTACGCCCCGCTGTGTGGCCGTACAGTAGTTTACGGCCACATATTGGGTGTTTCTGTAAACGGCAGAGTCAGCGCAATAAATATACAGTCTTGTTTGGCTGTTAACCCTTACTTTGTTAGTGGAAAAAATGGGTTAAAATAAAAAATTTGACAAAAAAAATGAAATTCTCAAATTTCATCCCCATTTGCCAATAACTCTTGTGCAACACCTAAAGGGTTAACAACATATGAAAAATCAGTTTTGAATACCTTGAGGGGTGTAGTTTCTTAGATGGGGTCATTTTTGGGTGGTTTCTATTATGTAAGCCTCGCAAAGTGACTTCAGACCTGAACTGGTCCCTAAAAATGTAGTTTTTGTAAATTGCTGAAAAATTTCAAGATTTGCTTCTAAACTTCTAAGCCTTATAACATCCCCAAAAAATAAAATATCATTCCCAAAACAATTCAAACATAAAGTAGACATATGGGGAATGTAAAGTCATCACAATTTTTGGGGGTATTACTATGTATTACAGAAGTAGAGAAACTGAAACTTTGAAAAATATTTTTTTGACTTCATTTCACGAGTGTCATGAAGTACAATATGTGACGAAAAAACAATCTCAGAACGGCCTGGATAAGTCAAAGCGTTTTAAAGTTATCAGCACTTAAAGTGACACTGGTCAGATTTGCAAAAAATGGCCTGGTCCTAAGGTGTAAAAAGGCTGTGTCCTTAAGGGGTTAAGCATTTAGCATGGCACCAATTCACAGATCCCAAAACAGATTCTCCACAGCTTCCCTGTAAGGCTGAGTTCACACGAGCGTGACAGATTTGGTCCGGATGCGTTCAGGGTGCATTCAGTTAAACTCGCACCATTTTGCAAGCAAGTTCAGTCAGTTTTGGCTGCAATTGCGTTTAGTTGTTCAGTTTTTTCCGCGCGGGTGCAATGCGTTTTGATGCGTTTTTCACGCGCGTGATAAAAAACTGAAGGTTTACAAACAACATCTCCTAGCAACCATCAGTGAAAAACGCATTGCATCCGCACTTGCTTGCAGATGCAATGCGTTATTAACGCAGCCCCATTCACTTCTATGGGGCCAGGGCTGCGTGAAAAACGCAGAATATAGAACATGCTGCGATTTTAAAGCATTGCAGAAGTGATGCATGAAAAAAAATGCTCATGTGCACAGCCCCATTGAAATGAATGGGTCAGGATTCAGTGCAGGTGCAATGCGTTCACCTACTGCATTGCACCCGCGCAGAAATCTCGCCCGTGTGAACGCAGCCTAAGATGGAGGATCATCCACACCCAGCTGAGATTGGGTTTTATATAATGCAATAAAGACCCAGCCTGGAGCGTGGGGAGAAGCCAAGCATCCAGCACTTTGGCTACTCCCAGTAAGACCCGGCCTGGATCGGCTTTAGAGCCATACTAACAACAATTAGTGTCAACCAGCTCTAGCTGTCGCTGACACTTAAAACTACTGGCTCTTACCTCACTGAGGCCAGGAATCTCGGTGACACATACCTTCTATCAATGACGCCCCCCTGCGCCTTCCTACATACCTCCCCCCTTTGTTGAACCCTGAGGGGGTTAACACCCGCCAGACAGTGTACCCGGGAGAGGGCATCTGCGTTTCCCTGTAACCTCCCTGCCCTATGTTCCACGGAAAATTTTAGGTTTTGTAATGACAAGACCCGAGCATTCCTCTCTTTGGCCTGGCTCATCCACTTGAGAGGGGAGTGGTCGATCACCAGACGTAACTTTCTCCCCAACAGATACTAGCGGACAGAATCAAGTGACCATTTGATGGCCAGGCACTCTCTCTCCACTATACTGTACCTAGTCTCAGCTGGGGTGAGTTTGCAGCTCAGAAAAACAACAGGATGTTCCTCACCATTAATGTCCTGAGAGAGTACAGCTCCGAGGCCTATTTCAGAGGCATCGGTCTGTACCACAAACTCCCTCTTGAAGTCCGGCGTGACCAATATCAGGGACAGGGCAGACTTCAAAGCGAAGAAAGCCTTTTCCGCCTGCTCATTCCACTGAGACGTCACTGACTTACGTCCCTCCAAAAGGCCTGTCAATGGTGCGGCGACTGTAGCAAAAATTGGGGACAAACCTCATACAGTACCCCACCATACCCAGGAAAGACTTTACTTGTCAAGTAGTGTCAGGTCGGGGCCAATTTCTAATTGGCTCAATTTTGTTCACCTTAGGTTTGATAATTCCGCGCCCCAATTACATACCCCAGGTACTTGATCTCTTCTAACCGTTTTGCGCACTATTTGGGGTTAGAGGTTAAGACAGCCTTCCTAAGGAAGTCCACTACAGCCTGTACTTTAGGTAAGTGACGTTCCCAGTTGGTGCTGTGGATAACAATATGTTCCAGGTAAGCCAAAGTGTACCGACGATGTGGACGGAGTACAATGTCCATTAGCCTTTAAAACGTGGCAGGAGCGCCATGTAGACCAAAGGGTAATACCTTGTACTGATACAGCCCCTCTGGCGTGATGAAAGACATTTTTTCCTTGGGAGCCTCCATTAAGGGCACCTTCCAGTACCCTTTGTTGTGGTCCAACACAGAAAAATACAGGGCTTGGCCTAACTTCTTAATAAGCTCATCCCCTCGGGGCATGGGATATGCGTCAAATTTGGACACCTCATTCAGTTTGCAAAAGTTGTTACAGAACCGCAATGTCCCGTCCGGCTTGGGTATTTAGACTATCGGGCTGGCCCATTCACTTTTTAACTCCTCAATGACAACTAGCTGGAGCATTAGCTGCACTTCCTCCGTGGTGTATTGTCGCCGAGCCTCGGGTACCTGGTATGGTTTTAACCGGACTTTTGCCTGATGCTCAGTGATAATGTCATGTCGGACTATGGAAGTGTTTCCAGGAAGGTTTGAGAACACATCCGTGTTCCGACTAATGAACTCCTTGGCTTCCTGAGCCTCTTTAGAGGAGAGGCTGTCCGCAATTTTCACTGTGGCAGCCGCATCCCTTGCTTCAGACAGAGGGGCCCAAACCACTTCCCCTAGGAACCCTGGTCATGGGCTGTCTTCCGTACAGATTTCCCTATCTTTCCAGGGTTTGAGCAGATTCACATGGTACACCTGCTCTGGCTTTTGCCTCCCTGGCTGGTGTACCTTGTAATCTGCCTCTCCAATTTTTTCAAGCACCTCGTACGGCTGCCACCTAGCTAGGAACTTACTGTCTACGGTTGGTACAAGAACCAATACCCGAACACCTGGGTTAAAGGTCCATACCCTAGCCTGCCGATTATAGATCCTACTCTGGGCTCGCTGCTCTGCCTCCATATGCTCCCTAACCATAGAAACATAGAATGTGTCGGCAGATAAGAACCATTTGGCCCATCTAGTCTGCCCAATATACTAAGTACTATGGATAGCCCCTGGCCCTATCTTATATGAAGTATGGCCTTATGCCTATCCCATGCATGCTTAACCTCCTCCACTGTATTTGCAGCTACCACTTCTGCAGGAAGGCCATTTACATGCATCCACTACTCTCTCAGTAAAGTAATGCTTCCTGATATTACATTTAAACCTTTGCCCCGCTAATTTAAAACTATGTCCTCTTGTAGCAGTTTTTCTTCTTTTAAATATTCTCTCCTCTTTTACCTTGTTGATTCCCTTTATGTATTTAGTAGTCTCTCTCATCTCCCCTCTGTCTCGTCTTTCTTCCAAGCTCTACATGTTAAGGTCCTTTAATCTTTCCTGGTAAGTTTTATCCTGCAATCCATGTACCAGTTTAGTAGCTCTTCTCTAAACTCTCTCCAAAGTATCACTATCCTTCTGGAGATATGGTCTCCAGTACTGAGCACAATACTCCAAATGAGGTCTCACTAGTGCTCTGTAGAGCGGCATGAGCGCCCCCCCCCCCCCTCTGTCTACTGGTAATGCCTCTCCCTATACACCCCAGCATTCTGCTAGCATTTCCTGCTGCTCTATGACATTGTCTGCCTACCTAAGTCTTCTGAAATAATGACCCCTAAATCCCTTTCCTCAGATACTGAGGTTAGGACTGTATCACTGATTTTATATTCTGCTCTTGGGTTTTTACGCCCCAGGTGCATTATTTTGCACTTATCCACATTAAATTTTAGTTGCCAGATTTTTGACCATTCCTCTAGTTTTCCTAAATCGTTTTCCATTTGGTGTATCCCTCCAGGAACATCAACCCTGTTACAAATCTTTGTGTCATCAGCAAAAAGACACACCTAACCATCGAGGCCTTCTACAATTTTGCTGATAAAGATATTGACCAATATGTGTCCCAGAACAGATCCCTGAGGTACCCCACTGGTAACAAGACCTTGGTCTGAATATACTCCATTGACTACAACCCTCTGTTGTCTGTCCCTCAGCCACTGCCTAATCCATTCAACAATATGGGAGTCCAAGCCCAAAGACTGCAATTTATTGATAAGCCTTCTATGTGGGACAGTATCGAAAGCCTTACTGAAGTCTAGATAAGCGATGTCTACTGCACCTCCGCCATCTATTGTTTTAGTCACCCAATCAAAAAAATCAATAAGATTAGTTTGACATGATCTCCCTGAAGTAAACTCAGGCTGTTTTTCATCTTTTAATCCATGGGATTTTAGATGTTCCACAATCCTCTCCTTAAGTATGGTTTCCATTAATTTCCCCACTATTGATGTCAGGCTTACTGGCCTATAGTTGCCCGATTCCTCCCTACTACCTTTCTTGTGAATCGGCACAACATTTGCTAATTTCCAATCTTCTGGGACGACTCCTGTTGCCAGTGATTGGTTAAATAAATCTGTTAATGGTTTTGCTAGTTCACCGCTGAGCTCTTTTAATAGCTTTGGGTGTATCCCATCAGGCCCCTGTGAATTATTTGTATTGATTTTAGACAGCTGACTTAGAACCTCTTCCTCTGTAAAGACACATGCATCAAAAGATTAATTAGTCTTCTTTCCTAACTGAGGTCCTTTTCCTTCATTTTCCTTCGTAAAGACTGAGCCAGAGGTAAAACTGTTTAAATCCATCCTTGCATCTGGGTGACGTACTCAACAGCGCTTCTGTGTGGTGTGGGGTCGTTGTTCCCACGCCTCTTTTGCCACGTCCAACAGACCGCGACGGTGTCTGCCGTATAGCAGTTCGAAGGGCAAGAACCCAGTAGAGGCCTGGGGAACCTCTTTGCGAACTGCGAACATGAGATAGGACAGAGATAGGGCAGAAGAAGGTCCCAGTCCCTCCCATCTTAGAGACCACTCTTTTTAGCATATTTTTTAATGTTTGATTAAACCTCTCTACCAGGCCATCCGTTTGCGGAAGATACACGGATGTCCGTAGCTGTTTTATGTGGAGCAACTTACAGAGTTCTCTCATGACCTTGGACATAAACGGGGTCCCTTGGTCAGTCAAAACCTCCTTAGGCAGACCCACGCGAGAAAACATCTCCATTAACTCCTTAGCTATGAGTTTGGCTATGCCACAGTGGCACCGTCTATGTGTACCAGGTGGCGTAGTCGAGGACGACCAAGATATGTTGGTGTCCTCTAGCAGACTTCGGTGCCGGGCCTATGAGATCCATAGCGATTCGCTCGAATGGGACCTTGATAATCGGGAGGGGTACCAGGGGACTACGGAAATGTGGCTGGGGGCTCGTTATCTGGCAGGTTTGGCAAGACTTACAATATTCTTCTACCTCTCTGAACACACTGGGCCAGTAAAACCGCTGTAGAATCCTATCCTGCATTTTTTGCATTCCCAGATGACCCCCGAGAACATGCTGGTGGGCTAACTCTAACACGAGTTTGAGATAAGCCTGGGATACCACCGACTGTTCAATGGATTCACCTCACAGCTGGTTTACTCAATACATTTCTTGATGAACCACAAAACGGGGAAACACTGACTCTGCCCCCGGTTGTTGTGGTTCCCCATCTATTATTAATACATTTTCCCAGGCTTGGGATAGTGTTGGGTCTCGTTGCTGTACAGTATCAAAATTATCCCTGGAGACATTGAGGTCGGCTAGCTCCGGACCTGGCGGCAAGTCCTCCCTGTTTCCCACCATCACACTTAGCGGGGTTGTCTCCCCTCTTCCACCAAAGTGGCGGTCACCCCTACCGCTGGCTCTTCGGACTCAGGTTCCCAGGGTTATGGTCTCCCCCTGAGCTGGGCCACATACCTTGAGTCCACCTGCCAGCCATCGTTGATAGAGAGACCAGGGCGGTGGGATAGTCTTTTAAGTCCCCATGAATGCACACACCGTCGACCTTTCAGCCAGTATACTAGACAGATCGCACCAGGGCAGCTCTTACCAGGAACACCAGGCTCTCTGTATCCAACAGTGCCACCGCCAGAGTGTCCTCCACTTCCACCTGGCACAGGTGGCTATTGTCTTCAGTCTCTGAGGTACCTGTGGCACAAAGCTTCCTGGCATACACTGAGTGGCGGTAGCCATAATTGGTATCCATGGGTTCATCCCAATGGGGACAGTCGGCCCATATGTGTCCAGGCTTGTGACACCGCCAGCAAGCCACCGGGGCTGGGTCTGCAGGGGATATGTCCCGGGTGGGTTTGGCTGTCACGGACACTGGGTCTGGGAAGGAGATTTCCGGGGTTAGATTGGCCCCCTCCCAAAAGAACCCCCTGCAGATTTCTGGTGGCCCTGTAGTGATACACCAGGTCGACCATCTCTAAGGCATTACCAGGAGACACCTGGCCGATCCAGTGCTGGAGAGGGTACGGCAAAGCCCTCCAAAACACATCTGCCAGCAGACGGTCCAGCATAGCAGTGGGAAGCAATATGTCAGGCTGCAGCCATTTCTGCAACCGGTGTAGCTGTAAGCCGTGTACCGGGGTGGGCTCCCCAGGATACAGCGAAGTCACAGACAAGAAAAGCGACACTGACACCAGTTTTATATGCAAGAACAGAAACTTTACTTTAACAATAGTGAAAACACAACAATATAAGTATACATAGACTAAGTTATACCCCAGGCCCCCAGTCACCGTCCCTGTCCGAGGGACAGGCCTAGCCCGATGGCGCACACAGCAGAGCCTTCAAGTCAAATACTGCTCCGCAGTCCAGTACAGTAAGGCCTAGCAAAACATATAACCCTAACTATCTAACTGCTATAAGGCCTAGGCTAGTCTCTGTTACTTCAGGCGCCACACAGTAGAATACAATCAGTAACCAGGTGTACTGACCTGCGTCCGTTCTGGGCCCGAGGATGCCCCTTACCCGGGATGGCCACCAGCCTCTCAGCAACCGTGCGGCCTTGCTTGATGATAAGACTTCTGCCCACACGCTGTACACTGTCTTCCTGAAGCAATCTCTCTTTCAAACAGCCGGATACAGTAAGGGGACAACAGCAAATCTTCTTCCTCTGCGTGTCCATTCACTCCCAGACATCCACAAGCCAGGATGGAATCGGATTCAGTCTCTCAAAGAACATTGCTTCCACCATGTCAGATCAGCATTTCCTGGTTTTTCAGAAGCAGCTAGCATGAGTCATCATCTGCTTTGCATATGCAGATCCCAGAGTGTTCCTACTATGCTGCAAAGCAGTGGCCTCTAGTGCCAGGAATGCCAAATGACAGTTCCAATACAATTTAAACATAGACATTATATAGGCAGATTTTATCCACAATCTCACATGCCACCCCACTAGAAGTTGACGTTCTCGGCAACTCTCCCCATACAAACTCATCCTGGTGGAGGCACACCAGCATTGGGCCTCGTTGACATTCTCAGAATAGGGGTTTCAGAAATACTGGGGACATCAGGCATATTTGACAAGAGAGGAGCTGTTGATTGCTCAGCATTGCATCTGGGTGGCAAACCTGCCACGGCCAGAACCTCTGTGGACACTTGGGCAGGGATGATCCACAATTCCTCCTCTTCCTCATCTGATGGACTTTCCTCCATACCCTGAGCATGAGGGGGCACGCCGTCCACACACACCGGCTCAGAAAAATTGCAAAGTCTCAACATATTATGGTGTAAGTTCCATGAGGGTCCCCCTTTCCCTACTGGCTCTACCTCATAGACCGGAATAGCAGGGTCTACCCTTCTCTTCACCGTGTATGGGACTGCCTCCCACCGCCCATCCAACTTCCCAAACGGCCGATTGGCCTTGACCATCACCCGATAACCTGGGACATACCCATCTTTCTGCATTGGTCTTGGGTTAGGGTGTACCACTTGTCCCAGGCGCTCACCCACAACCTTGTGGACCGCTCTCTGCCGGCGACGGTGCTCCTGCACCCATGCGGTGGTACTTCTCGGTGGGGGCTCCATCGGGTTGGGCATGTGGAGATCTTCAATCTCCCGTCCGGCTCGTCCAAACATGAGCATATGTGGAGAGTATCCGGTGGTACTGTGTACTCTGTTGTTATAGGCCCACATCAACTCAGGTAGGTACACGGGCCACTAGGCTTTTTGACTGTCTTCCAGAGTCCGCAGCATCTTAAGCAAGGTGCAATTGAAGCGTTCACACACCCCGTTTCCTTGTGGGTGATACGGAGTGGTGCGGGAGCATTCAACCCCATACAGTTGGTACAGTTCATTCATTAGAGTACCCTGAAAGCATGCTACCTGGTCAGAATGTATCCTCCGTGGACACCCGAACACCTGTATAAAGTGTTTACAGACAGCTTAGGCGGCCGACTCTGCGATTTGGTCTCTGGTGGGCACAGCCACCGCATACTTGGTAAAGTAATCTGTCATGACTAGACAGTACGAGTGTCCCGAGGTAGAGTACCCAATCTGTACATAATCGATCATCAGAAGTTCTAGGGGCGCTGAGGTGTGGATGGTCTGCACAGGAGCCCGCTGTTCAGTACTCTTACTCAACCCACCGGATCGACACTTGAGACATACCGGTACTGCAGCTCTGTCTGTAAGTATATGATCCGGCACAGGAGGCCCTGGGTAATTGTCAGCTTGTCCCACTGCCTTAACAACTTCTGACCCTCTGGTGTCAGGCGGGATCGTTCTTCTGGACGAGGCCAGATCTTGCTCCGGACCCATTCTTTCACTTTCCACAAATCCCGGCAACTATTCTGGACTCTCTCCCAATCAGTCAATGTTTTCCCCAGCACTAACGTCATTCCAGACGCCACCCCACTTGAATGTGCCACATCCGGGAACAGAGGTAAGTGACCAAGGTCAGGAGTTTCAGTATCCTCTAACTCCTTATCGGCTCTCTGTCACGGACGGTGTACAGAAAACAAGGCAAAGCAACATGCATAAATGACTCGCTGGATCCAAAAGCTAAGGAACCAAAGGGAGACCCTTGCAGAAGACCTGGCACTTTCCCTGGCTGCTCAGCCTATGAAAAGATCCGAATGGTGGAAGTTTGCATATCCACGTACCTTGACTATATAACCCCTGAGCACCCTACAATAGTGAGGGGACACGACCACCAGCTCCCTACACAAGATACGGAGGGAGTCAGGGTCACCTGGGATCCAGCAAACAGAAAATAACAGATAAATGTTCAACACTTAACTTTGTAGCAGACAGGAGAACAAGATCAGCATGCACACACACTCCAGGAAGAAGTATATGCCGCCCAGAAAAGCATTCTGGGGAGGAATTTAAAGGGAAGCAATTAGTCCAACACATGACAGCTGAGAGAGGCTAACGAGATGAGGAACTGAATACCACAACAAAGAAACTCAAGGAGGAGGTTCTGAAAGGCCTCTGTCAGAGCTTCTCAGCTGTCTGGTTGTGACAGTACCCCTCCCTCTACGAGTGGACTCCGGACACTCAGAACCCACCTTCTCAGGATGGGACCCATGGAAAGCCCTGATGAGACGAGAAGCCTTAATGTCCGTCACTGGGACCCACATCCTCTCCTCAGGACCATAACCCTCCCAATGAACAAGGTACTGAAGAGAACCGCGGACAAGACAAGAATCCACAATCCTAGAGACCTGAAATTCAAGATTCCCATCAACCATAATCGGAGGAGGAGGCAAAGGCGAGGGTACAATGGGTTGAACATAAGGTTTCAATAAGGACTTATGAAAAACATTATGGATCTTCCAAGTCTGAGGAAGATCAAGACGGTATGCAACAGGATTGATGACAGACAGGATTTTGTAAGGCCCAATAAACCTAGGACCCAACTTCCAGGAGGGAACCTTCAATTTGATATTCTTGGTAGACAACCACACCAGATCACCAACATTCAGGTCCGGACCAAGCACACGTCTCTTATCTGCCACACACTTATATCTCTCACTCATGCTCTTTAGATTATCCTGAATCTTTTGCCAAATAGATGACAAAGACGAGGAGAATCTGTCCTCATCAGGTAAACCAGAAGACCCCTCTCCCGAGAAAGTCCCAAACTGCGGATGAAACCCATATGCACCAAAAAATGGTGACTTATCAGAGGACTCCTGACGACGGTTATTTAAAGCAAACTCAGCAAGGGACAAAAAAGAACACCAATCCTCTTGATTCTCCGCCACAAAACAGCGCAGATATGTCTCCAGATTCTGATTGACGCGCTCTGTCTGGCCATTCGACTGCGGGTGGAAAGCAGAAGAGAATGACAACCGAACCCCCAAGCGAGAACAGAAAGCCTTCCAGAATCTGGAAACAAACTGCGTGCCCCTATCAGAGACTATGTCTGAAGGAATACCGTGCAATTTGACAATGTGATCAATAAATGCCTGCGCCAGCGTCTTAGCATTGGGAAAACCAGGAAAAGGGATGAAATGCACCATTTTGCTAAAACGGTCCACCACCAACAGAATCACAGTCTTCCCCGAGGAACGAGGCAGGTCCGTTATGAAGTCCATGGACAGATGTGTCCAAGGACGGGAAGGAATGGGTAAGGGAAAGAGAGGACCTGATGGCCGTGAATGAGGGACTTTGGCACGAGCGCAAGTCTCGCAGGCTGCCACAAAACCCTCAACCGACTTACGAAGCGCAGGCCACCAGAATCTCCGAGCGATGAGATCCAGTGTGGCTCTTACCCCCGGGTGCCCAGCAAGGACCGTATCGTGGTGTTCTTTAAAAATCTTGTGTCTTAAAGCGAGAGGCACAAACAACCTCCCAGGAGGACAAAGATCAAGAGCCTCTGATTGGGCTGCCTGCACCTCTGCCTCCAATTCAGGAAAAAGAGCAGAGACCACCACACCTTCAGCCAAAATGGGACCCGGGTCTTCAAAATTCCCGCCTCCCGGAAAACAACGTGACAGGGCATCTGCCTTCACATTCTTAACTCCAGGGCGGAACGTGAAAACAAAATTAAACCTAAAAAAGAACAAAGACCATCTGGCCTGTCTCGGGTTCAGACGCTTGGCTGACTCCAAGTAGGCCAGATTTTTATGGTCAGTAAATACGGTAATAGGGTGTCTGGCTCCCTCTAGCCAATGGCGCCATTCCTCAAAAGCCAACTTGATGGCCAACAATTCCCTATCTCCCACATCGTAATTTCTCTCTGCGGAGGAGAGTTTTGTTGAGAAAAAGGCACACGGTCGCCAATTGGCAGGAGAGGAACCCTGAGACAAGACCGCCCCCACACCCACCTCAGAAGCATCAGCTCAGCTATGAAGGGTAAAGAAACATCAGGTTGCACCAAGATGGGAGCGGAAGCAAAACTCTCCTTGATATCAGAAAAAGCCTTACGCGCCTCTACTGACCAAGAAGAAAAATCTACCCTCTTTCTGGTCATATCAGTGAGTGGTTTAACAATAGAGGAATAATTCAAAATAAACTTCCTGTAATAATTGGCAAAGCCCAAAAAACGCATCAGCGCCTTCTGATTCTCAGGAAGCTCCCACTCAAGCACAGCGCGGACCTTCTCGGGGTCCATGCGAAAACCAGAAGCGGAGAGAAGAAACCCCAGAAATTGAATTTCTGGAACCGCAAACACACATTTTTCCAGTTTCGCATATAATTTATTCTCCCGCAGGATGAGCAAGACCTGACGTAAATGTTCCTTATGAGTTTTGAAATCGGGAGAAAAAATCAAAATGTCATCCAATCTCCTAGAGGGACAAATATTTGCCAAATGATTAATACCTCCACAACAAAAACAAACCCTCCCATGCGGGCTGAATCTTCTATTGTCAGAAGCAATCAACCCCAGCTGCATGGGCTCCTGCTCAGAAGGGGCTGACAGCGACTGAGACCCCTGCGCACAGATTGGGACCGCTGCACAGTCCTGGGACCGAGTATGACAGGAAGGAGAGATCTCTCCTCTCTCTCTAAGACGCCAGTCAATACGAACGGCCTGAGACATAGCAGAGTCCAAAGAAATAGGCCTTTCATGAAAGGCAAATGCATCTTTTAATCCCTCTGAAAGACCATGGCAAAATTGACTTCGGAGTGCAGCATCATTCCAACCAGTATCAGCTGCCCATCTCCGAAATTCTGAGCAGTATATCTCTGCGGATTGTTTACCCTGGCATAATAGACGTAGTCTAGACTCAGCCAGAGCAATACGATCCGGATCATCATATATCTGACCCAGGGCTAAAAAGAATTCATCCACTGAACGGAGGGGCCGTACCGCCTCCGGCAGCGAAAAGGCCCAGGACTGAGCGTTACCCCTGAGCAGCGATATAATGATCCCCACCCTCCGTTCCTCATCACCAGAGGAATGGGGAAGAAGGCGAAAATGGAGTTTGCAAGCCTCTCTAAAACGCACAAAATTCTCACTACCCCCGGAAAACGTATCCGGGAGCGAGATCTTAGGCTCAGAACAAACTCCATGAATGCCAGCTGAACCGGTCACTTGAAGCTGAGAAAAAGTCCTGCGGAGATCAGCTACCTTCCAATGAAAGACCCTGAAGGCGTTTAGTCAAAAGTGAAACCGGATCCATGCTTGAGACGGTTATGGCGGCTTATAATGTCACGGACGGTGTACAGGAAACAAGGCAAAGCAACATGCATAAATGACTCGCTGGATCCAAAAGCTAAGGAACCAAAGGGAGACCCCTGCAGAAGACCTGGCACTTTCCCTGGCTGCTCAGCCTATGCAAAGATCCGAATGGTGGAAGTTTGCATATCCACGTACCTTGACTATATAACCCCTGAGCACCCTACAATAGTGAGGGGACACGACCACCGGCTCCCTACACAAGATACGGAGGGAGTCAGGGTCACCTGGGATCCAGCAAACAGAAAATAACAGATAAATGTTCAACACTTAACTTTGTAGCAGACAGGAGAACAAGATCAGCACGCACACACACTCCAGGAAGAAGTATAAGCCGCCCAGAAAAGCATTCTGGGGAGGAATTTAAAGGGAAGCAATTAGTCCAACACATGACAGCTGAGAGAGGCTAACGAGATGAGGAACTGAATACCACAACAAAGAAACTCAAGGAGGAGGTTCTGAAAGGCCTCTGTCAGAGCTTCTCAGCTGTCTGGTTGTGACACTCTCTGAGTCGACTGTCCTACTGGAACTCGAGAGAGTGCATCAGCGTTGCCGCTCTCCCTAGCGGACCGGAACTTGATACGTTATTGGTACTTAGAGAGGCGGGCCAACCATCTTTGTTCAAGTGCACCGAGCTTGGCATTCTCCAGGTGTGCCAACGGGTTGTTGTCTGTCATCACGGTCACTTCTGCACCAGTCAGGTATTCTGCAAACCTTTTGGGCATGTCCCACACCAGTGCCAGTAGTTCCAGTTTAAAGGAGCTATAGTTATCAGGGTTGCGTTCTGACTTTCTTAGGCACCGGCTCCCATAGGCGATGACTCTATCCCGTCCATCCTTGACTTGGGACAATATGGCCCCCAGACCATGTAGGCTTCCATCCGTATACAGCAGGAATGGGGTATCAAACCGTGCGTAAGCCAGGATCGGGGCATTGATCAGCGCCTCTTTCACCGCTTCAAAGGCCTCTTGTTGCCGGGGCCCCCAGTTGACAGGGCATTTCTTCAAGCCCCCAGCCGTGCCTCTTAGCAACTCGTTTAACGGGCCCACTATATGAGCGAATTTGGGTATAAACCTCCTGTAGTAGCCGGCCAGTCCCACGAATGCCCGTACCTCCCGTAGCGTACTTGGCCGGGGCCACTTCTGAATGGCCTCCACCTTGTTGGTGGCTGGTTTTACACCCTCCTGGGTGACCACATGTCCTAAGTACTCTATCTGCTGTCGGAACAGCTGGCATTTTTTTGGCTTAATCTTGAGCCCATGGTCTCGTAGCCGTCACAGCTTCTGGAGGTGATCTTCAAAGGAAGCCCCGAACACTACTATGTCATCCAGGTATATTAATACTGATTCGAAGTTGAGGTCCCCCAGACAATGTTCCATCAATCGCTGGAATGTCCCCGGAGCATTGGAGAGGCCAAAAGGCATCCCGTTAAACTCGTAGAGTCCCATAGGTAGAATGAAGGCCGTCTTGGCTTTGTCCTTCTTGGCCACCGGCACCTGTCAGTACCCACTAGCCAGGTCAGGAGTTGAGAAGAACTTTTCTTGGCTTAGGGCTGATAATGACTCCTCAACCCGTGGAAGGGGTAGGCATCCTGGACGGTCTGAGCATTCAGCTTTCACGCAGAACCGGAGACTCCTGTCTTTCTTCCACACCAAGACTACCGGAGCAGCCCACGGACTTTGAGTCTCCTGGCTCACCCGGTTCTCCAACATGCTGGCCACCATATTTTTTCACCTCCTGATACATCTTAGGTGGGATCTGTCGGAAACGTTCCCTGATCGGCGCAGCATCGCCGGTTGGGATTTCCTGTTTGATAGCAGTAGCACACCCAAAGTCTTCATCATGTCTTGAGAAGGCCTCCTGAAATTCCCAGAGGGTGTCTTCCAGCAGCTTTTGTTCCCCCGGGGTTAGGGTTCTGCAGTCCACCCCTATACGGGCCATGATCACTCGACCATTCCACTCCGCTGTCGGGGTTTTCCTTGAATGGTTCTGTACAGCATAGGTCCAGGCTGATCTCCTATCCGGCTGCAGCGTGAAGCCCCTTCGTCGAGCGATACCCCCTTCGGACACATAAACTTTGGCCAGCAGAGTGTTTGCGGGGGCGGTTAACTCGCAGTCCTCGACATAACAGCAGCGTATAGACACACATCCGTCCTTCACAATGGCGAGGGCCCGGGCTACCAGTGGGCAAATCTGCATTTCTTCTTGATAAGCTGGCTCGATTGGGGCCTCCAGTCCATTCAGTCGTCGTCCAGCCCCCATTGGCAGCATCAATATTTACTCCTGTCGAGGTGGGATCTTCAACAGAGTCCTCCGTAGCACCCTCATGTCTCCAATGGCCCGTCTGGACAGGTTACTCTTTTGCAGGCTACAGCTCCTCACCATTTGTTGTAAGACCTACTGGGTAGGCCGGTGTGCGATGGCCCGTTGCCAGTACTTCGGCCCTTCCTTGGCATAGAGTTGATGGTCTAGGTCTCTCAATATATTCATGTTCAGGGTCACTGCCATTCCTTTCCGTGACGAATGGTTCACGAGCACGACCCCTTTCTTGCCGATGTCTTGCCCAAACAGTCGGACCCGCATCCAGACTTTCCCTCGGACATCCATCTCTCTATTATCGGCAGCTGTCAGCCTGATGACGCTCCCGTCTTCAGGCTTCATCATATGCCCGAAGTGCCTCTCGAAGAACTCCAGAGGCATTAGGGTACACTCTGACCCTGTATCAACTAGGCAGCAGACCTTTCGGCCTTCCAACTCGGCTTCTAATACGGGGCTGCTGGCGTATAAGTCACGTTCTTCACGCAGAGGGCTTAACTTCTGGTGCACCGCCGCAGGAAGTTTAACGTCGGCTCAGACACTACCTGTTCTGGGCCCTCTCTGGCCATATGGTCGTACTTTCGGCAAGCCCAAGAGAGGGGCCCTCTTCTGACCAGCTACCTCACTGGGGTTGTTCTGGGTGGAGTGGCACAAGGTGCGGGGACCGTTTCCGGATGCCGGGATGGTTCTGCCTTCATCTGGGACACTTCCAGCCGAAGCTCTTTCAATTCCGCCAGCAGGGCCTGGACCACATGCTTTAAGGACTCCGGTTCTTCAGACCTCGGACGGTCCGTTGTAACTTGCTGCCGCAGGTATGGGCTCTTCCTCTCTCTCTACGGCGGCTAAGTAGACACTGTATAATGTTATATCGGCCATTGTTCGGGTCATCTCTTGTAATTTATCTTGTAGGAATTTATTGGAGAGCCCACTATGAACTAATCTCGTAGAAGCCGTTCCACCTCCCGGAAGGCACCCACGGCCTCAGGGTTTCATCGTATCTCATTCAGCGTCTCCTGTAGAGCATTAGAATATTGCATCAGTGGCTCGCCCTCTCGCTGGGGTCGGTTAAAGAAGTGACTCCGTAACTGTACCTCTTTGGTCCGCCCCCCTTGGGCTATCTCTAGCAGGGAGAATATCTTCTCTAGGGTATCTGTCTCGGAGTCAGGCCTTTCCATCACTGTCCGCCGGACGTCACCCTCTAGGGCTCCCAACGCAACCTCGACCCACAGTTTGGGGGTCAGGTTACAGATTTTAACCGCACTTTGCACCCTTTCAGTCCAGTCCTGAAATGTAATGTTTCTACCGTCATACTTTGGTAGATGACGCAGCAGTGCCCGTACAGGGATGTATCCTACTGGGGTAGCCATATTGTTAGGGGCAAGCTGGACTTGCGCCTGTGCACCCTGGGCTGGGTCCTGATCCGGCACCAATGGCGCTGGAGGACGATATCCCGTTGTGTTCCCGTCCATAACGGTCACTGTATCCTGCTGACTACGCCAAGTTGTAAGCAGTGTACCGGGGTGAGCTCCCCAGGATACAGCGAAGTCACAGACAAGAAAAGCGACACTGACACCATCTTTATATGCAAGAACAGAAGCTTTACTTTAACAATAGTGAAAACACAACAATATAAGTATACATAGACTAAGTTATACCCCAGGCCCACAGTCAACGTCCCTGTCCGAGAGACAGGCCTAGCCCGATGGCGCACACAGCAGAGCCTGCAAGTCGTGCTGTGCCGCTAAAGAGGTCACACCTAGCCGGTGGCGGACGCAGCAGAGCCTGCAAGTCAAATACTGCGCCGCATTCCAGTACAGTAAGGCCTAGCAAAACATATAACCCTAACTATCTAACTGCTACAAGGCCTAGGCTAGTCTCTGTTACTTCAGGCGCCACACAGTAGAATACAATCAGTAACCAGGTGTACTGACCTGCGTCCGTTCTGGGCCCGAGAATGCTGCTTACCCGGTGCGGCCTTGCTTGATGATAAGACTTCTGCCCACATGCTGGACACTCTTCATGGACACTCTTCATGGAACAATCTCTCCTTCAAAGAGCCGGATCCAGTAAGGGGACAACAGCTAATCTTCTTCCTCTGCGTGTCCATTCACTCCCAGACATTCGCAAGCCAGGATGGAATCGGATTCAGTCTCTCAAAGAACATTGCTTCCACCATGTCAGATCAGCATTTCCTGGTTTTTCAGAAGCAGCTAGCATGAGTCATCATCTGTTTTGCATATGCAGATCCCAGAGTGTGCTGACTGTGCTGCAAAACAGTGGCCTCTATTGCCCGGAATGCCAAATGACAGCTCCAATACAATTTAAAGGCAGAGTTTATCCACAATCTCACATAGCAGGTCATAATATTGGGGTCTGGCAGGTTCAGCAGTTAAATTGCCACTGGTGCACCCGCTGAGCCCGGACCAATACATTCACCCCCAGTCTCGCCAGGATCTCACCTTTCACGGTCGGGTAGTCGGCCGCTTGATCATCAGGGAGATCAAAAAACACTTGCTGGGGTCCAGATGCCAGAAACGGCGCGACGACCTCAACCCACTGGTCTCGGGGTAACTTCTCCCTCACGGCCACCTTTTCGAACATCGCCAGATAGGTCTCGACATCATCCAAGGGGGACATCTAAGGGATCGCCGCACGGACAGCTTTCCAGGCATTGTGAACGTTCTAGGATGCGCCAGCCACTTGCAACGCCATTACATGTTGTAATAGCAGCTGGTTAGTTTCCTGCTGCTGCTTGTTGGCCTCCCGCTACTGCAAATTAGCCTCCATGTGGGCTTTCACGACCGCCTCCATTTTGTCAGGGGACACGAGTCGTAACCTTGCCGGCTTAATATAGGACATGCACTTGTGCCCTGGGAAAAACAAATAATACTTTTCGGCCTTCAGGCCTGCCTCACTGTGTTTGCCCGCATCCGACACCAATTGTGTTTTTTTTTTCTCTTTGTTTCTAGGGAGGGCAGGAAAGGAAGCAGCTGTGTCTGGTGCTATATTACATTTAATGTGTTGTAGCTGTAGTATCGTATTTGTATCTCCATGTAATGTCCATTGCTTTGTCACCTGTATGTTACCAGTAAAGTATTTTTATAAGTATCTGTATATAAGTATCTGCAAGTCGCAAAAAGCTAAAATTCCCTTAATCAGTGTATAGCCTTCAAAATGTTATCTTTTCTCCAATTCCAGCTGAGTGGACTGTCTTTTCTGGGTGTGATTTGACTAATGAGATGTCTCCCCTGCTGTCCTTCCTCTCTACACTGCTGCTCTCCTTCCTCTCTCCTTTTCAGCTGGTCTCCTTCCTCCCTCTGATGATGCTCTCCTTCCTCTCTCTGATAATGCTGCTCTCCTTCCTCTCTCCGATACTGCTGCTCTCCTTTCTTTCTCCGATACTGCTTCTCTCCTGCCTCTCTGCAATGCTGCTGCTCTCCTTTCTCTTTCCAATGCTGCTCTCCTTCCTGTCTCCAATGTTGCTCTCCTTCCTCTCTCATCTTAGAGATAAACTGCAGCTTCATCCTCCTCCTCCTCCCTATCTAGCATTTACTGCTTTCTTGTAGACTGATTTTTCACTTTTGGTGAGGTTTATGAACATTTTCAGAGATTCTGCCTGATGGTTTGTGTCTTTTTTTCAACCCAAATAACTGTTGTAAAATTAATTAGGTGTTAATCTCACCGTATCCCTTGCTATAGTTCTCCAATACCGGGATTATCGGTCGTGCACTGAACTGCTCGGCATGTTTTATCAGGGTGTCATTAATCGTCTCAAAACCACACAGAACGATCACAGGTTCTGACATTTTCCAGATGGTGAATACTGAGCCGTACTCCTTGCTGAGCTGATGGAGGAAACAAAAATGTAGGAAATGAAGATAAATATACAATATACAGTGATATATTTAATTTAATGTAAAATATTATGAAGAAATAACCAGTACATATATTTTCACCCACACACCCTCTCCATGTCGTTTTGTTTTTTTCTCTCTCTTACCATGCTTTACTCAGGGTTCCATGGTCAGCTAATAATCAGAGTTCATCAGTAGGGATGAGCGAACCCGAACTGTATAGTTCGGATTCGTACCGAATTTTGGGGTGTCCGTGACACGGACCCGAACCCGGACATTTTCGTAAAAGTCCGGGTTCGGGTTCGGTGTTCGTCGCTTTCTTGGCGCTTTTTGAAAGGCTGCAAAGCAGCCAATCAACAAGCGTCATACTACTTGCCCCAAGAGGCCGTCACAGCCATGCCTACTATTGACATGGCTGTGATTGGCCAGAGCACCATGTGACCCAGCCTCTATTTAAGCTGGAGTCACGTAGCGCCGCCCGTCACTCTGCTCTGATCAGTGTAGGGAGAGGTTGCAGCTGCGACGTTAGGGCGAGATTAGGCAGATTAACTCCTCCAAAAGACTTCATTCAGAGATCGATCTGCAGCTGTGGATGATTGAACTGCTGCTATTGAATTGCTCACTGTTTTTAGGCTGCCCAGAGCGTTTTTCAGTCACTTTTTTCTGGGGTGATCGGCGGCCATTTTGTGTCTTCTGGTGTGCCAGCACAAGCTGCCACCAAGTGCATTTAAGCCTCAATGGTGTGGTTGTTTTTTGGCTAAATCCTACATCAGGGTGAAGCTGTCACACCAAGTGCATTTAACCAGCAATAGTCTGGTTATTTTTTGGCCATATACTACATCAGGGGCAAGCTGTCACCAAGTGCATTTAACCCTCAGTAGTGTGGTTGGTCAAGCTGTCACACCAAGTGCATTTAACCGTCAATAGTGTGGTTATTTTTTGGCCATATCCCAGTCTAATTCTGTCAGTAAACGTATACCTGTCACCCAGCGCCTAAATACTAGGCCTCAAGTTTATATCCATCTAAATCTGTCGTTACTGCTGTACTGTTGTGGCTGGTCAAGTTATTTAGTGTCCTTCAAAGCACAGTTTTTGTTCTGGGTTGAAATACAATTCCCAATTTAGCAATTTCCTAATTTAGTGGTTTCTGCTGTATCAGAGCTATTTTAAATCTATCCCTAAAAGGGTATATAAGATTCAAGGTGCACATAGGGTCATTCTGAATAACTTCACACACCCGCTACTGTGCATTACCAAGTCTAATTCTGTCTGTAAACCTAAACCTGTCACCCAGCGCCTAAATACTAGGCCTCAAATTTATATTCAGCTAAATCTGTGGTTACTGCTGTGCCTGTATTAGTGTAATACGGTACCTAAATAGATAGTCAGATAGTGTTAGGTGTCTGTAAAAAAAGGCCTGAATTTGAATTCAATACATTGGGTCAAATAATATTTTTGCTGTTGTGGTGAACGATAACAATGAGGAAAACATCTAGTAAAGGACGCGGACGTGGACATGGTCGTGGTGGTGTTAGTGGACCCTCTGGTGCTGGGAGAGGACATGGCCGTTCTGCCACAGCCACACGTCCTAGTGAACCAACTACCTCAGGTCCCAGTAGATGCCAGAATTTACAACGATATTTGGTGGGGTCCAATGCCATTCTAAGGATGGTAAGGCCTGAGCAGGTACAGGCATTAGTCAATTGGGTGGCCAACAGTGGATCCAGCACGTTCACATTATCTCCCACCCAGTCTTTTGCAGAAAGCGCACAGGTGGCGCCTGAAAACCAACCCCATCAGTCTGTCACATCACCCCCACGCATACCAGGGAAACTGTCTGAGCCTCAAGTTATGCAGCAGTCTCTTATGCTGTTTGAAGACTCCGCTGGCAGGGTTTCCCAAGGGCATCCACCCAGCCCTTCCCCAGTGGTGGAAGACATAGAATGCACTGACGCACAACCACTTATGTTTCCTGATGATGAGGACATGGGAATACCACCTCAGCATGTCTCTGATGATGACGAAACACAGGTGCCAACTGCTGCATCTTTCTGCAGTGTGCAGACTGAACAGGTGGTCAGGGATCAAGACTGGGTGGAAGACGATGCAGGGGACGATGAGGTCCTAGACCCCACATGGAATGAAGGTCGTGCCACTGAGTTTCACAGTTCCGAGGAAGAGGCAGTGGTGAGACCGAGCCAACAGCGTAGCAAAAGAGGGAGCAGTGGGCAAAAGCAGAACACCCGCCGCCTAGAGTCTCCGCCTGCTACTGGCCGCCACCATCTGGGACCGAGCACCCCAAAGGCAGCTTCAAGGAGTTCCCTGGCATGGCACTTCTTCAAACAATGTGCTGACGACAAGACCTGAGTGGTTTGCACGCTGTGCCATCAGAGCCTGAAGCGAGGCATTAACGTTCTGAACCTGAGCACAACCTGCATGACCAGGCACCTGCATGCAAAGCATGAACTGCAGTGGAGTAAACACCTTAAAACCAAGGAAGTCACTCAGGCTCCCCCTGCTACCTCTGCTGCTGCTGCCGCCTCGGCCTCTTCCTCCGCCTCTGGAGGAATGTTGGCACCTGCCGCCCAGCAAAAAGAGGGTGTACCACCAACACCACCACCTCCGTCACCAAGCATCTCAACCATGTCACACGCCAGCGTTCAGCTCTCCATCTCACAAACATTTGAGAGAAAGCGTAAATTCCCACCTAGCCACCCTTGATCCCTGGCCCTGAATGCCAGCATTTCTAAACTACTGGCCTATGAAATGCTGTCATTCAGGCTGGTGGACACAGACAGCTTCAAACAGCTCATGTCGCTTGCTGTCCCACAGTATGTTGTTCCCAGCCGCCACTACTTCTCCAAGAGAGCCGTGCCTTCCCTGCACAACCAAGTATCCGATAAAATCAAGTGTGCACTGCGCAACGCCACCTGTAGCAAGGTCCACCTAACCACAGATACGTGGACCAGTAAGCACGGCCAGGGACGCTATATCTCCCTAACTGCACAATGGGTAAATGTAGTGGCAGCTGGGCCCCAGGCGGAGAGCTGTTTAGCGCACGTCCTTCCGCCGCCAAGGATCGCAGGGCAACATTCTTTGCCTCCTGTTGCCACCTCCTCCTTCTCGGCTTCCTCCTTCTCTTCTTCCACCTGCTCATCCAGTCAGCCACACACCTTCACCACCAACTTCAGCACAGCCCGGGGTAAACGTCAGCAGGCCTGGACTGTTCCAATGTTGGGTGACGTGAAGCCTGATTCTCTGCTATGACATGCAGACTGATTCTCTGCTGACATGAAGCCAGATTCTCTGTTACGGGACCTCTCTCCTCTGCCTGGGTGCTGGGCCTAAATATCTGACAATGGACTGTTGCAGTGGTGGCTGACATGAAGCCAGATTCTCTGCTATGACATGCAGACTGATTCTCTGCTGACATGAAGCCAGATTCTCTGTTACGGGACCTCTCTCCTCTGCCTGGGTGCTGGGCCTAAATATCTGAGAATGGACTGTTCCAGTGGTGGGTGATGTGAAGCCTGATTCTCTGCTATGGGACCTCTCTCCAATTGATATTGGTTAATTTTTTATTTTTTTATTTTTATTTTTATTCATTTCCCTATCCACATTTGTTTGCAGGGGATTTACCTTTAGGTTGCTGCCTTTTGCAGCCCTCTAGCCCTTTCCTGGGCTGTTTTACAGCCTTTTTAGTGCCGAAAAGTTTGGGTCCCCATTGACTTCAATGGGGTTTGGGTTCGGGACGAAGTTCGGATCGGGTTCGGATCCCGAACCCGAACATTTCCGGGAAGTTCGGCCGAACTTCTCGAACCCGAACATCCAGGTGTCCGCTCAACTCTATTCATCAGCCTAGATATAAGGGCACTTGCGGTAGCAAATGATCGCACATTTTTTTCAGTAAACTTATATGGTCATTGGTAGTATTGAGCGAGCATGCTCGGCCGAATACAAGTTCGGCTCGAGCATCGCTATGCTCGGCACATGGCGGTACTCGGCCGAATACCGCATGTGCTTGAGCACCATGCTCGAGTCTACTACCCGCACATTTCGCGGCTGCTATGCAGCCAAAAAAAGTGCAGGTAAGTACTGCCCTCACTGTAATGCCAGTAGCCATGTTGGCTACTGGCAATACAGTGATTCGCTAACCGGAACGCTTCATCGGGTGCTATATAGGACCCGATGACGCGTGTTTGGCTCATTCTAAGTCAGGGAGAGCTTAGCATAGGAAAGGACAGACAGTGTAGGGAGTGTCATTGAATTACATTTTTCTACAAAAGCGTTTCATAGACCCAAAAGTCTTTGTAAGGACTATTGTGAGTGACAGCAGCAATATATGTTTGTAGCCCAACCTGCGCTAAATTGCTCAGTGTTAGGGAGAGCTGTGCATAGGAAGGGACAGACAGTGTAGGGAGTGTAATAGGAAGATTTTTATACAAATAACGTTTCAGAGACCCAAAAGTCCATTTATGGACAAATGTGTCTGACAGCAACAATATATATTTTTAGGTCATCCTGCACAAAATACTGTGTAATAGGCAGCTGCGGGCAGTTAAATTATCCGCACCACATCTCCTGTTTAAAGTGTGCGAATCCCTAAAATATTAGTGACATCCAGTACACTTTTTCCGTAGACTGTTTCCCCTGCGGACAGTAAAATGATCTGCGCCACATCTCCTGTTTAAATTTTGTGCATCCCTAAAATATCAGTGACATCCAGTGCAGTTTTTCCGTAGATAGTGTCCCCTGCGGACAGTTAAATTATCCTCGCCACATCTCCTGGTAAAAGTGTGCGCACATCCCTAAAATATCAGTAACAACCAGTACACTTTTTCTGTAGACACTGCGAACTGTGACATTACGTGTGGTACCTGTCCCGTATAACAATTCCTCATCACAAATACCTTTGTAAATTTTTTTGCATATACACTTCCAAATCCTACTCTACTGTACGTGTGACATACTTTCAAGCATATATCACATTTAAAATAAAGAAGGCGAGCAGTAAGGGACGGGGAAGTGACCGTGATGCTGATTGTGCACGGAAAGGCTGTGGCCCTGGGCATGGATAAAAAGTGCCTGCTGCCAGAGCACAAGAAAAACAATCATCCACGATACCTAGCTTCATGTCTCAGTTTGTAATCTGGTCAACATAATCCTCACCCTGATCCTCCTTCCTCCCACCATTTACAGTCTGGCCAAACAAGTGATCCCACACTTGGATATTCAGAGGACCTCTTTTCATTGCCATTACTTGATTTGGTCCTCTTGCCAAGCCCGCTTGAAGAGGGACATGAGATCTTGTGCCCTGATTCCCAACCTCTAAAACATCCACAGTCACAAGAACATGATGGTGGGGATTGGCAATTAGTGTTTAATGAGGTGAATGATGATGAGACACAGTTGCCAATGAGTCAACCACAATTACTGTCTGAAGAGGTTGATGAAGAGGATGAGACACAGTTGTCAATTATTGAGGTTGTGGTTAGGTCAACAAAATCAGGAGGATGATCAGAGTGAGGAAGAGGAAGAGGATGTGGTGGACAATGAGGTCACTGACACAACCTGGGAAGGTGGAAAGCCGAGCAAGGACAGCAGTACAGAGGTGGAGGGATCTGCAGCCTCGCAACAGGCTGGAAGAGGCAGTGGGGTGGCAAAAGGGAGAAGGCAGGCCACACCACACAGGCCTGCAACTGTTCCATAGAGCAACCCTTTGCGGAAATCTCCCTTAACAAGGGGTAGATGTTCCGCAGTATGGTGCTTTTTCTTCAGTACCTTCTGCATGATCTTATTTTGTTTTGCTTTCGTTTTGACATCTCTCCTCCCTCTTCCAGCTGTCATCTATTAGCATTGATTGCTTCCCTATATATCTCCTCCCCATACTGCCTTACCTTGCAGTTTATACAACTTCCTGGAGTGTGCTGATGCTAGAAGCTGTTACTGCTGCATCCACAAGATAAGTCTGTTTCTTTATTTCTGTTTTCCTGTGGGCTTGATCCTAGGTGACCTTGACTCCCTCCGTATTAAGTGCAGTCGAGGAACGAGGGTATGCAATTTTCTACCATTGAGATTTTTGCATAGGCTGAGCAGTAAGGGAGAGAGCTAGGGCTGTTACAGGGCTTACCCTTTTGTTCCTTAGTTTTGGATCAAGTCAGTCAGATCTTCATTTGTGTCTTCTAGTTTTCTGTAACACCATCCGTGACAGTGCCATATGAAAATGAGCCGGGGCGAGAACACTAGCTACCTCACCACCTTCAGCAAGATCTGCCACATGGCATACAAGCACCCTAATAAGTGGGACGAACGCCTGGGTCCACAATCTGTGTCTACGGGTCACACCACTGCCTCCTCTTCCCCTGTGTTATGTGCTGGCCAATCCCCTGTCGAAGGTGCAGGCCCGGATTCATCCCGCCCTGCACCTGGACCTTCGCAAGCACCATCAACGACCACATCCACTTCCGTGTCCCAGCATAGAGTACGAATGTCATTACCCCAGGCATTTGAACGCAAGTGCAAATACCCAGCCACCCACCCACAGGCCATAGCACTACATACGCAACCTTCCAAATTACTGGCCCTGGATATGTTGCCATTTAGGCTTGTGGACACTGAGGCCTTCCACAGCCTGATGTCGGCGGCCGCCCCTCGTTATGAAGTCCCCAGCCACCACTATTTTTCACGGTGTGCCATGCCCGCCTTACACCAACATGTGTCTCGTAACATCACATGTGCCCTGACCAACGCAGCTACTGGAAAGGACCACTTAACCACGGACACATGGAGAAGTGCATTCAGCCAGGGGCGCTTCATTTCCCTGATGGCACACTGGGTGAACGTTGTGGAGGCCAGGAGCATGTCGTACCCCGGGATAACACAGGTACTACCGACACCAAGGATTGCAGGCCCTACATTGATCAGGATTTCCGCCAGCAGCTACATTAGTGGCTCCAACACCCACTTCTCCTCCTCCACTTCCACCTCTGAATTATCCACGTGCAGCCCCAGTCAATCATCAGTAGGTAGCAGGAAGCAGTGAGAAAGCATCAACAGGCCCTGCTGAAGCTGATATGCTTAGGGGACAAACAGCACACTGCCGCAGAGCTGTGGCAGGGGATATAAGACCAGACTAAACTTTGCCTCTCGCCACTAAACCTAGAACCAGGTATGGTTGTGTCTGATAATGGCCGTAACTTGTTGGCGGCTTTGGAGCTCAGCAAGCTCACACACATCCCATGCCTAACCTACATCTTAAACTTAGTGGTTCAGCAGTTTCATAAAACCTACCCCAATTTGTCTGAGCTACTGGTGAAGGTGTGCCGCGTGTTTTCACATTTCTGCAAGTCACCAATAGCTTCAGCTGGTCTGTCAACGATGCAGCAGCGCTTGAAATTGTCAGCTCACCGACTGTTGTGCCATGTGAGCACGCCCTGGAACTCTACGTTCCACATGTTTGCCAGGGTTTGTGAGCAGCAGAGGGCAGTAGTGGAATACCAGCTGCAACATGGTCATCGCCGCTTCAGCTATTCATAAGCGATGAGTGGGCATGGATGTCTGACCTCTGTGAGGTTTTGAGAAACTTTGAGGAATTAACACAGATGTTGAGGAGCGATAACGCTATTATCAGCGTAACCATCTCACTTCTGTGTCTAGTCAAACGCTTGCTGCTCATAATTAAGGATGACGCTTTGCATGTGGAAGAGGTGAAAATGGGGGAAGACATTACACAGGGTGATAACCAGACCACACTTAGTTCGTTTTCTCAGAGCAAATTGGACGATGAAGAGGAGGAGGCGACGGTGGCCTCCGCTACAGAGGTTAGTACCCATGGAAGTTTAATTCCATCTGTTCAGCATGGGTGGGCAGAAGAAGAGGAAGAGGATGAAGAGATTGAGAGTGATGCTCCTGATGACGACAGCGAAGTCTTAACTGTCGGTACTCTGGCACACATGGCTGACTTAATGTTAGGCTGCCTTTCCCGCGAACCGCGCTTTATACGCATTTTAGTCAACATGGATTACTGGTTGTTCACCCTTCTCGATTCCCGCTACAAAGAGAACTTCTCATCTCTCATTCCTCTGGTGGAGAGGACGAGCAAAACGGTGCAATACCAGAAGATCCTTGTTGAAAAATTGCTCCCAAAATTTCCATCTGACAACGCTGGCAGCAGAGTCCGTAGTTCCTTGGCCAACCGAGGAGGGGAGACAAGGGGAACACACAGCAGTTCCAACAGAGGCAGGGCAACATTCTCCAAAGCCTAGGACAGTCTCATAACACCCCACCAGCACCCTCACCCTGATGCGCGACCTAATGTCACAAGGAGGGGAAAGTTTTGGAAGATGGTGAAGGAGTACATAGCAGACCGTGTCAGCATCCTCAATGATCCCTCATTGCCTTAAACCTACTGGGTGTCCAAGCTGGACACGTGGCACAAACTGGCACTCTACGCCTTGGAGGCACTGGCCTGCCCTGCCGCCAGCGTTTTGTCTGAGGGGCTATTTAGTGCTGCTGGTGGCATTATAACAGATAAGCGTGTCCATCTGTCAACTGAAAATGAACAATGCCTGGATTGACCATGACTTCTCGACTCCACCAGAGGAAAGCGGCTGAACATAAAGGCACTTTACTTGTGTTGTTTATAATGTACTCAATACACTGTATTCCCATGTACCCATTCCACCGCAAACAAGGGTATATGGTTGAATCTCCCTTTTCTCATCCTCCTTCTCCTCTTCTATCATATCAACACATGCTTGTTTGATGCATATAATGCCCTTGCATATATGCCCTTCGCATATAATTTTTTAAAGGGTCAGCTCACCAGCAGGCCCTCGCATATAATGATTTACAGAGTCAGCTCACCAGCACGCCCTCGCATATAATTTTTTAGAGGGTCAGCTCATCAGCAGGCCTTCACCTATAATCTTTTACTGGGTCAGCTCACCAGCAGGCCCTCACCTAAAATCTTTACAGGGTCAGCTCACTAGCAGGCCCGCACCTAAAATCTTTTACACGGTCAGCTCACCAGCAGGCTTGCACCTCAAATCTTTTATAGGGTCAGCTCACCAGCAGACCCGCAGCTCAAATATTTTACAGGGTCAGCTCACCTGAAGGTCCTTGCATTTCATTTTTTAGAGGGTCAGCTCACCTGCATGCCCTTGCATATAATGTTTTACAGGAGTAGCTCACCAGCAGGCCCACACCTAAAATATTTTACAAGGTCAGCTCACTATCAGGCCCTTGCATATAATTTTTAATAGGGTCAGCTCACCTACAGGCCCTCACCTAATTATACCTAATAGGCAATTTGCACGCATGCTGCCTTGCTTGGATGTGTTAGCCGTAGCTGTTTCTCAGGCTCCCTCTCCGGAATCGAACCATGATTCCCCCGTTACCCCTGGTCTACATGGTTTGGCCTGAAAATCTAGCGTCACCAAAGCGTCAGCAGGCCCTCGCCCATAATGTTTTAGATGGTCAGATCATCAGGCCCTTGCACCAAATGTTTTTGAGGGTCACTAGCAGGCCATCAATCATAATTTTTCATGGCTCTGTATGATGCCCTCCTTTATGTGTAACACAATTTGTATTGGAGTGCCGGTTCCTTGTACTTTTTGGCAGCCCTTTCAATTAGTGCATAGGCTTTATGAATGTAGGAGTCCCACTACATGAGCAATTGTACCACAATGTGAATGTGGCCCTCCTTTATGTGATATACAGGTTGTATCGGAGTGCCTCTTCCTTGTAAATTTTGGCAGCACTTGCACTTTATATACAAGTAAGTATACAGGAAAGAATGTTTCCTATCAATTTTTCCTCTAAAATCTTTTTTTTTTTTCGGTTTTGTGCGTATTATTGTCAGTCTGTAAAAGTTGCATACTATTCGGACAACATCATTCCCAGCAGCGACCTATGAGTACAAGATGCATCCAGACATCCTCCCCATGCTGTTCCAGAACCATTTTGGTGGTGTTTCCATCAATATCTGACATTTTCCTATGAACCAGGCACCCACCCCTCTTCAGAGCAGGGGGTACCTGGTTTAATGCTCGGGTTCTCCCATTGACTTCCAATTTTTAGCACTTTTTCAAACTTTCTGTCTCCATTGCATGCAAACTTCAATGTCCCCACTGTTGTTTATTTAAGCAAGCCATGGACCATGCTGCCTGCACACCTACGCTTGAAACTTTTTAACTTAAAAGCAAGCTGGCGGAAACGTGCCCAGGAAAATCGAAGACGTCGTTATTGGGTTCACGCAATAACATCCAGACGTATGACCCGCATTTAGTGTACTCTGTATGGAGCTTAGACTGCACCAGGAGAAATTCTATAATTATCTGCGTATGTCTGTGGGAAGTTTCGACAATCTGCTTTAACGAAGAATTCAAAGACAGGATACCGCATTTCAAAGATCAATTTCTCCAGAAGAAAGGCTGATGATGACCTTAAGGTAAGATTATCTCTGATATTGCTTTCTAGTTAATATTTAAAAACGTCTATAAATTGTTGTTGAAATGTGATATCAATTTGGGTTTGCATTCACACATTTCTGGCTAGGGGGGAAAGCCTATAATTAGAGATGCTGCTTTTCCAAGTGCTGATTTTATAAGTGCATTGGAGATATTCAGGAGATAGTTAGTCTAACTCAGAGCTTTTCCACTGTAGCAGAACTTCAGTAGTGTTTCTGGTGGATATTCAGACACTGTGTTTCAAAACAGGTAAGGAATTTCTTAGACAGGGTATCACTATTCTTTTAAAAATCTTTTTATTGATTTTTATAACATGAAGTGAAGTAATACAGACACTAGTGTACAAACCAATATGTATCATGTTCGATAAGAGAATATACACAAGTAATTAGATGCAATAATTAACACAGTAGGAGGGCAAAGGCAAGTATCTTAAATGAGAGAGAGAGAAACTGCACGTACACAGGAATAGGGCTTAATATACGACCGGGGAGACTCTCCCATGGTTATCAACACCAGACCCAGATCAAGGGGTCTGTTCCCCCAATGTGTGGGCGCGCCGAGTCACTCAAAACAAGCAGGCCTTTAGACCTGTAGAATCAGCCTGACTGTCTTATCTAAGCAAAACTTCGATCAGTACACATTAGAAGCGTATTTTATCTTACTTCGTAATCCAACAATAAAACTGTTGTAAACACAAAGAATGGGGGGGGTGAGGGGAGGGGAGGGAAGGAAAGAGGGGGGGGTGAGTGGGTTTTATTGACCGAACCATATTAGCGACTGAAAAAACTCTGTACCAGCAAACTTACTGATAGACACCAAGAGGCTTGATAAATATATATATATATATATATATATATATATATATATATATATATAATGGAGGAGGAGGCTGGGCAACCAGATTTGAGACGATGGCAGTTTATAAGTATAACTGAATGCACTTAGAGTTGGTTTTAACAGCGATCCTTAGTGATCAAATGATCTAGCGATCTATGGTGGTCATGAGCCTAAATCATGAGGAAAGACACAGAAGGCAAGAAGGGGGAGGGGTGGCCCTGTATGTGAAAGATAGCATAAAATCTAATTTGATACAAGTTAGCGAGAACAATTTAGAGTCAGCTTGGGTTACCTTGCAGCTTGATATAATCATAAGGTAACTCGTGTAGGTGTGATATATAGACCACCTAGCCAAGTCAAAGAATTTGATGATCTACTAGTTGAGGAAAAAGCTAAAATGACCTTGAAGGGGGAAGTTATCATTATGGGAGACTTCAATCTTCCTGATGTAAACTGGAAAACCCAAAAAGCTAGTTCTGCCAGGAGTACAGTTATTTTAAATTCCCTACTGGGATTATCTCTACAGAAAGTAGTTGAGGAGCCGACCCGGAAGGAGGCCATTTTAGATTTAGTATTCACAAATGGGAATTTGGTATCTGATATTACTGTAGGTGAAAGCTTGGGATCTAGTGATCACCAGTCAGTGGGGTTTACTATAAGTACAGTGACTGAGTCACACCACACAAAAACAAAAGTTTTAGATTTTAGAAAAACAGACTTTTCTAAACTTAGATTAGTGGTATACAAGTCCCTATCAGATTGGAACAGTTTGATTGGAGTCCAGGAGAAATGGGACTACTTAAAAGTGGCACTATTGAAGGCAACAGAAAATTGCATTAGGCTTGTCAGTAAAAGCAAAAAAAGGAAGAGACCACTGTGGTACTCAGCAGAAGTGGCCAAAATCATTAAAAATAAAAAGATAGCATTTAGGAATTATAAAAAAAAAACTAAACGAGGATGACAGGGAAATTTATAAGATTAGGCAGAGAGAGGCCAAACAAGTTATAAGAGCTTCTAAAGCACAGGCAGAAGAGAAATTAGCTCAGTCAGGGAAAAAAGGCGATAAGGCATTCTGCAGAAACATAAATGAAAAAGGAAACTAAAACAAGGAATTACCAAATTAAAAACAAAAGAAGGAAGGTATATGGAAGAAGATAAAGAACTAGCTGACTGCCTCAATGAAGACTTCTGCTCAGTTTTTACAAAGGAAAATGAAGGAAAAGGACCTCAGTTAGGAAAGAAGACTAATGAATCTTTTGACGCATGTGTCTTTACAGAGGAAGAGGTTCTAAGTCAGCTGTCTAAAATTAATACAGATAAGTCACAGGGGCCTGATGGGATACACCCAAAGCTATTAAAAGAGCTCAGCGGTGAACTAGCAAAACCATTAACAGATTTATTTAACCAATCACTGGTAACAGGAGTCGTCCCAGAAGATTGGAAATTAGCAAATGTTGTGCCCATTCACAAGAAAGGTAGTAGGGAGGAATCGGGCAACTATAGGCCAGTAAGCCTGACATCAATAGTGGGGAAATTAATGGAAACTATACTTAAGGAGAGGATTGTGGAACATCTGAAATCCCATGGATTGAAAGATGAAAAACAGCATGGGTTTACTTCAGGGAGATCATGTCAAAGTAATCGTATTGATTTTTTTGATTGGGTGACTAAAATAATAGGTGGCGGAGGTGCAGTAGACATTGCTTATCTGGACTTCAGTAAGGCTTTTGATACTGTCCCACATAGAAGGCTCATCAATAAATTGCAGTCTTTGGGCTTGGACTCCCATATTGTTGAGTGGATTAGGCAGTGGCTGAGGGACAGACAACAGAGGGTTGTAGTCAATGGAGTATATTCAGATCAAGGTCTTGTTACCAGTGGGGTACCTCAGGGATCTGTTCTGGGATCCATATTGTTTAATATCTTTATCAGCGAAATTCCAGAAGGCCTCGATGGTAAGGTGTGTCTTTTTGCTGATGACAAAGATTTGCAACCGGGTTGATGTTCCTGGAGGCAGGGGCGTACCTAGAGCATTTGGCACCCGGGGCGAACCCTTTGTTTGGCACCCCCCGAACCCCCCCCCCCCCCCCCCCCGGAAGAAAGTTAAGAAAACATGCACAAACTTTTTTCAATGTTTTCAATAATATTTTTATAAATTTTCGGATCCGCAAAACACATGTGGACATCTGAATGGAGCCTTACAGGGGGGTGATCAATGACAGAGGGGTGATCACCCATATAGACTCCCTGATCACCTCCGTCATTGATCACCCCCCTGTAAGGCTCCATTCAGACGTCCGCATGTGTTTTGCGGATCCGATCCATGTATCAGTGGATCCGTAAAAATCATACGGACGTCTGAATGGAGCCTTACAGGGGGGTGATCAATGACAGAGGTGATCAGGGAGTCTATATAGGTGATCACCCGCCTGTAAGGCTCCATTCAGACGTCCGTATGATTTTTACGGATCCATGGATACATGGATCGGATTCGCAAAACACATACGGACGTCTGAATGGAGCCTTACAGGGGGGTGATCAATGACAGGGGGTGATCAGGGAGTGTATATGGGTGATCACCCCTCTGTCATTGATCACCCCCCTGTAAGGCTCCATTCAGACATCCGCATGTGTTTTGCGGATCCGATCCATGTATTAGTGGATCCGTAAAAATCATACGGACCTCTGAATGGAGCCTTACAGGGGGGTGATCAATGACAGGGGGGTGATCAGGGAGTCTATATGGGGTGATCAGAGGTGATCAGTGGTTCAAAAGGGGTTAATAAGTGACAGGGGGGGGTGTAGTGTAGTGGTGTTTTGTTGTACTTTACAGAGCTGCCTGTGTCCTCTGGTGGTCGATCCAAACAAAAGGGACCACCAGAGGACCAGGTAGCAGGTATATTAGACGCTGTTATCAAAACAGCGTCTAATATACCTGTTAGGGGTTAAAAAAATCACATCTCCAGCCTGCCAGCGAGCGATCGCCGCTGGCATGCTGGAGATCTACTCTCTTACCTTCCGTTGTAATTAAGGGGGGGTGTTATTAAGGGAGGGGGTGTAATTAAGGGGAGAAGAGAGGGTGTAATTAAGGGGGGGTGCAGGATTTGTTCATTTTATTGATGATGATTCTGATTTTTTTTCTTTTTGGTGCAGATGGAAAGTGATTTTTTTTTAAGGGGGTGCAGGCTGCACCCCCTTAAAAAAAAATCACTTTCCATCTGCACCAAAAAGAAAAAAAATCCAAATCCCCATCAATAAAATGAACAAATCCTGCACCCCCCCCCCCTTAATTACACCCTCTCTTCTCCCCTTAATAACAAACCCCCCCCCTTAATTACACCCCCTCCCTCCCCACCTTAATTACACGGTACACCCCGACCCCCCCCCCCCCCCTTAATTACACAATTATTTACTTAACTTTACTTGTGTGTGTCTCACATTTATTTTGATGATGCCCCCCGCCGTCCAGCCGTCCGACCGCTGCGCTGGTATAATAGATGGAGCATGGATGGGATCCTTCTGATCCGTGAAGGCGGCGGCGCGGCGTCAGCGTCGTGACGTCGTCACGTCATGTTGCGCGCCGCCCGCCACCACAATAATCCTTCTTCCACCGGACCGAAGCCGGCGCCTGGCGCAGAGTCGCGTCGCACGGTCGCCGCAGTGGATGGAGCCGGGGACGGGTGACTCCGGCGTCAGCACCCCCCTTGTGAGTGGCACCCGGGGCGGCCCGTCCCCCCCCTGCCTCCCCCTTGGTACGCCACTGCCTGGAGGGATACACCAAATGGAAAAGGATTTAGAAAAACTAGAGGAATGGTAAAAAATCTGGCAACTAAAATGTAATCTTGATAAGTGCAAGATAATGCACCTGGCGCGTAAAAACCCAAGAGCAGAATATACAATCAGTGATGCAGTCCTAACCTCAGTATCTGAGGAAAGGGATTTAGGGGTCATTATTTCAGAAGACTTGAAAGTAGGCAGACAATGTCACAGAGCAGCAGGAAATGCTAGCAGAATGCTTGGGTGTATAGGGAGAGGCATTACCAGTAGACAGAGGGACAAACCTGACAGAGCAAAAGGGTGAAACACCCATAAGACAAGACAAAGACAGACTGATCAGCAAGAAGGAAAACCTGGAACATCACAGGACAGCCTGAACTAACAATACTATGTTTGCTTTGCCAGGTTTTTCTCTTTGCTACTGACCCAAGGGGTCCGGCCATCTATGTGTCGGTATGTGCCGCCTGGTTCTGCATTGTTGTCTTCTGTCTTGTACCATTCTTTGTATCTTGCCTTGTCTTTGTTCTTTACCATGCCTTGTACCATGCCTTGTCCATGTCTAGTTCCATGCCATGCCTTATTCCTGTCTTGTATTATGTTTGCCTTTTTATGCTTTTCTGCGTCTGCTCCATGTTTCTGTTATTGTCTGTCTGGTAGTCCTTACTGCTCCTGGTGTTCCATTCATGTCTGCTTCTGTCATTGTCTATCCATGAGGGCTCCTGTGTTTCCCGGAGGGGGAATGCCCTTTCTCTGCCATGTCTTGTCCTTGTCCTGTACCTTTTCATGTCTTGTCCATGTTCTGTATCATGCCATGCCTTGCTCATGTACTGTTGGTACCTTGTCTGGTATCTCCGTGCTGCCTGTTCCTGAGGCCACTGACTTGGTTTACGCTCTGTAGTCGCCCCAGGCAACTACCGTAGCTTAAGCGTATCCTCGACCACCAGAGGCTCTAGTGAAGACCAGGTTGCTACTTAGTTACGCCCCTCCAGAGTATTGCTAGTCAGTGGCGCAGTGGGTTCACACCCACTGATTCGGATCAGTACATTGAGGTTTTCTATTATAGTCATTGTCATGTGTCTTGTTTCCTTTGTAATGGTTATGTGTTCAGTGGTCCTTGGACTGTTTGCCTTGTCCAACTCATATGCCGTCCCGGAGGTTCCCATTGAGACACTCAGCACATGACAACGCTGCTGCACTGGGGGACAGTGTTAGGCTTTTATTATTTTTTAAATGTGTCCTGGTGACCTGTAGGCATTATTGAGGTGTGCAGTACAGCTCCTCTGCACCAGTGAGACAGAAATTCCCGTACTTAATCCTGCTGTTCAGTCTGAGGGTGACCTGTTGGCATTTTTTTCAGTGCAATCCTACTCTTTTGCACCAATGACAGGGAAATATAATAGTTAATCCACCTGTTAATTGTGCAGTGGCGGCCTACCTATTATTTTGAGAGTTAATCCGCCTGTTAATTGGGTCGTGAGTAGAGTTGAGCGGACACATGGATGTTCGGGTTCGAGAAGTTCGGCCGAACTTCCCGGAAATGTTCGGGTTCGGGATCCGAACCCGATCCGAACTTCGTCCCGAACCCGAACCCCATTGAAGTCAATGGGGACCCGAACTTTTCAGCACTAAAAAGGCTGTAAAACAGCCCAGGAAAGGGCTAGAGGGCTGCAAAAGGCAGCAACATGTAGGTAAATCCCCTGCAAACAAATGTGGATAGGGAAATGAATTAAAAAAAAAAAGAAAATAAATAGAAATTAACCAATATCAATTGGAGAGAGGTCCCATAGCAGAGAATCTGGCTTCACGTCACCCACCACTGGAACAGTCCATTCTCAGATATTTAGACCCAGGCAGAGGAGAGAGGTCCCGTAACAGAGAATCTGGCTTCACGTCACCCACCACTGGAACAGTCCATTCTCAGATATTTAGGCCCCAGCACCCAGGCAGAGGAGAGAGGACCAGTAACAGAGAATCTGGCTTCACGTCACCCACCACTGGAACAGTCCATTCTCAGATATTTAGGCCCAGCACACAGGCAGAGGAGAGAGGTCCAGTAACAGAGAATCTGGCTTCATGTCAGCAGAAAATCAGTCTGCATGTCATAGCAGAGAATCAGGCTTCACGTCAGCCACCACTGTAACAGTCCATTGGCATATATTTAGGCCCCGGCACCCAGACAGAGGAGAGGTTCATTCAACTTTGGGTAGACTTGCAATATAATGGTAAAATGATAATAAAAAAGGATTGAATGAGGAAGTGCCCTGGAGTACAATAATATATGTTTAAGGGGAGGTAGTTAATGTCTAATCTGCACAAGGGATGGACAGGTCCTGTGGGATCCATGCCTGGTTCATTTTTATGAACGTCAGCTTGTCCACATTGGCTGTAGACAGGCGGCTGCGTTTGTCTGTAATGACACCCCCTGCCGTGCTGAATACACGTTCAGACAAAACGCTGGCCGCCGGGCAGGCCAGCACCTCCAAGGCATAAAAGGCTAGCTCTGGCCACGTGGACAATTTAGAGACCCAGAAGTTGAATGGGGCCGAACCATCAGTCAGTACGTGGAGGGGTGTGCACACGTACTGTTCCACCATGTTAGTGAAATGTTGCCTCCTGCTAACACGTTGCGTATCAGGTGGTGGTGCAGTTAGCTGTGGCGTGTTGACAAAACTTTTCCACATCTCTGCCATGCTAACCCTGCCCTCAGAGGAGCTGGCCGTGACACAGCTGCCTTGGCGACCTCTTGCTCCTCCTCTGCCTTGGCCTTGGGCTTCCACTTTTTCCCCTGTGACATTTGGGAATGCTCTCAGTAGCGCGTCTACCAACGTGCGCTTGTACTCGCGCATCTTCCTATCACGCTCCAGTGCAGGAAGTAAGGTGGGCACATTGTCTTTGTACCGTGGATCCAGCAGGGTGGCAACCCAGTAGTCCGCACACGTTAAAATGTGGGCAACTCTGCTGTCGTTGCGCAGGCACTGCAGCATGTAGTCGCTCATTTGTGCCAGGCTGCCCAGGGGTAAGGACAAGCTGTCCTCTGTGGGAGGCGTATCGTCATCGTCCTGCCTTTCCCCACAGCCACGCACCAGTGATGGGCCCGAGCTGCGTTGGGTGCCACCCCGCTGTGACCATGCTTCATCCTCATCCTCCTCCACCTCCTCCTCATCCTCGTCCTCCTCGTCCTCCAGTAGTGGGCCCTGGCTGGCCACATTTGTACCTGGCCTCTGCTGTTGCAAAAAACCTCCCTCTGAGTCACTTCGAAGAGACTGGCCTGAAAGTGCTAAGGACCCCTCTTCCTCCTCCTCCTCCTCCTCCTGGGCCACCTCCTCTTCCATCATCGCCCTAAGTGTTTTCTCAAGGAGACATAGAAGTGGTATTGTAACGCTGATAACGGCGTCATCGCCACTGGCCATGTTGGTGGAGTACTCGAAACAGCGCAACAGGGCACACAGGTCTCGCATGGAGGCCCAGTCATTGGTGGTGAAGTGGTGCTGTTCCGTAGTGCGACTGACCCGTGCGTGCTGCAGCTGAAACTCCACTATGGCCTGCTGCTGCTTGCACAGTCTGTCCAGCATGTGCAAGGTGGAGTTCCACCTGGTGGGCACGTCGCATATGAGGTGGTGAGCGGGAAGGCCGAAGTTACGCTGTAGCGCAGACAGGCGAGCAGCAGCAGGATGTGAACGCCGGAAGCGCGAACAGACGGCCCGCACTTTATGCAGCAGCTCTGACATGTCGGGGTAGTTGTGAATGAACTTCTGCACCACCAAATCCAGCACATGCGCCAAGCAAGGGATGTGCGTCAAACCGGCTAGTCCCAGAGCTGCAACGAGATTTCGCCCATTATCGCACACCACCAGGCCGGGCTTGAGGCTCACCGGCAGCAACCACTCGTCGGTCTGTTGTTCTATACCCCGCCACAACTCCTGTGCGGTGTGGGGCCTGTCCCCCAAACATATGAGTTTCAGAATGGCCTGCTGACATTTACCCCGGGCTGTGCTGAAGTTGGTGGTGAAGGTGTGTGGCTGACTGGATGAGCAGGTGGAAGAAGAGGAGGAGGAAGTCGAGTAGGAGGAGGTGGCAACAGGAGGCAAAGAATGTTGCCCTGCGATCCTTGGCGGCGGAAGGACGTGCGCCAAACAGCTCTCCGCCTGGGGCCCAGCTGCCACTACATTTACCCAGTGTGCAGTTAGGGAGATATAGCGTCCCTGGCCGTGCTTACTGGTCCACGTATCTGTGGTTAGGTGGACCTTGCCACAGATGGCGTTGCGCAGTGCACACTTGATTTTATCGGATACTTGGTTGTGCAGGGAAGGCACGGCTCTCTTGGAGAAGTAGTGGCGGCTGGGAACAACATACTGTGGGACAGCAAGCGACATGAGCTGTTTGAAGCTGTCTGTGTCCACCAGCCTAAATGACAGCATTTCATAGGCCAGTAGTTTAGAAATGCTGGCATTCAGGGCCAGGGATCGAGGGTGGCTAGGTGGGAATTTACGCTTTCTCTCAAATGTTTGTGAGATGGAGAGCTGAACGCTGCCGTGTGACATGGTTGAGACGCTTGGTGACGGAGGTGGTGGTGGTGGTGTTGGTGGTACATCCCCTGTTTGCTGGGCGGCAGGTGCCAACGTTCCTATAGAGGCGGAGGAAAAGGCCGAGGCGGCAGCAGCAGAAGAGGCCGAGGCGGCAGCAGCAGAAGAAGTAGCAGGGGGAGCCTGAGTGACTTCCTTGGTTTTAAGGTGTTTACTCCACTGCAGTTCATGCTTTGCATGCAGGTGCCTGGTCATGCAGGTTGTGCTAAGGTTCAGAACGTTAATGCCTCGCTTCAGGCTCTAATGGCATAGCGTGCAAACCACTCGGGTCTTGTCGTCAGCACATTGTTTGAAGAAGTGCCATGCCAGGGAACTCCTTGAAGCTGCCTTTGGGGTGCTCGGTCCCAGATGGCGGCGATCAGTAGCAGGCGGAGTCTCTTGGCGGCGGGTGTTCTGCTTTTGCCCACTGCTCCCTCTTTTGCTACGCTGTTGGCTCGGTCTCACCACTGCCTCTTCCTCAGAACTGTGAAAGTCAGTGGCACGACCTTCATTCCATGTGGGGTCTAGGACCTCATCGTCCCCTGCATCGTCTTCCACCCAGTCTTGATCCCTGACCTCCTGTTCAGTCTGCACACTGCAGAAAGACGCAGCAGTTGGCACCTGTGTTTCGTCATCATCAGAGACATGCTGAGGTGGTATTCCCATGTCCTCATCATCAGGAAACATAAGTGGTTGTGCGTCAGTGCATTCTATGTCTTCCACCGCTGGGGAAGGGCTTGGTGGATGCCCTTGGGAAACTCTGCTAGCGGAGTCTTCAAACAGCATAAGAGACTGCTGCATAACTTGAGGCTCAGACAGTTTCCCTGGTATGCATGGGGGTGATGTGACAGACTGATGGGCTTGGTTTTCAGGCGCCATCTGTGCGCTTTCTGCAGAAGACTGGGTGGGAGATAATGTGAATGTGCTGGATCCACTGTCGGCCACCCAATTGACTAATGCCTGTACCTGCTCATGCCTTACCATCCTTAGAACGGCATTGGGCCCCACCAAATATCGCTGTAAATTATGGCGGCTACTGGGACCTGAGGTAGTTGGTACACTAGGACGTGTGGCTGTGGCAGAACGGCCACGTCCTCTCCCAGCACCAGAGGGTCCACTAACACCACCACGACCATGTCCGCGTCCGCGTCCTTTACTAGATGTTTTCCTCATTGTTATCGTTCACCGCAACAACAAAAATATTATTTGGCCCAATGTATTGAATTCAAATTCAGGCCTTTTTTTACAGACACCTAACACTATCTGGCTATCTATTTAGGTACCGTATTACACTAATACAGGCACAGCAGTAACGACAGATTTAGCGGGATATAAATTTGAGGCCTAGTATTTAGGCGCTGGGTGACAGGTATACGTTTACTGACAGAATTAGACTGGGATATGGCCAAAAAATAACCACACTATTGATGGAGGAGTTAATCACTGCCTAATCTCGCCCTAACGTCGCAGCTGCAACCTCTCCCTACACTGATCAGAGCAGAGTGACGTGCGGCGCTATGTGACTCCAGCTTAAATAGAGGATGCGTCACATGGTGCTCTGGCCAATCACAGCCATGCCAATAGTAGGCATGGCTGTGATGGCCTCTTGGGGCAAGTAGTATGACGCTTGTTGATTGGCTGCTTTGCAGCCTTTCAAAAAGCGCCAAGAAAGCGACGAACACCGAACCAGAACCCGGACTTTTACGAAAATGTCTGGGTTCGGGTCCGTGTCACGGACACCCCAAAATTCGGTACGAACCCGAACTATACAGTTCGGGTTCGCTCATCCCTAGTCGTGAGACCTACCTTCTTTTTTTGTTTGGTAAAAATACACTGTACTTGCCACCATTACAGCGATATATAATAGTTAATCAGCCAGTAAATTGGGTCGGTGAGACCTTTCTATTTTTGGGGGGATAAAAGACTGTACTTGCCACTGTCACAGGGAAATTTAATAGTTTATCAGCCTGTTAATTGGCTGGGTGATACCTACCACATTCTAACCGGTGCTGATTACTGGGTGGCCACACTGCTGGATCCCCGTTACAAGAACAATGTGCCGTCATTACTTCCATCACTGGAGTATGAACAGAAGATGCGTGAGTACAAGTGAACGCTGTTAGAAGCGCTAATGATGGCGCTTCCACCTGACAGCAGGGCTCAGCGGAAGCACGAGGAGGGGGTGCAGGAGCAACGGCAGTACCTCAGAAGCGAGGATTAGCATGGCCGAAATTTGGAAAAGCTTTGTCTGCAAGCCACAATATACAGAACCACCATCTGATACGGAACGTCTTAGTAGGAGGCAGCATTTCAGCAACATGGTGGAACAGTCTGCACGAACTGACTGACGGGTCTGCCCCATTTATGTAACTTCTAGGTCTCCAAATTGGGCACTTGGCCTGAGCTTGCCCTTTACGCCTTGGATGCGTGGCCTGCCCTGCGGCAAGTGTATTGTCCGAATGTGTCTTTCACACGGCAACGTGGACAGGCTCACATTCATTAAAATGAACCAGGTATGGATTCCACAGGACTTTTCCATACCTACCGAGTAGAGAGGTATACTGGCCGTACCCAGCCATTGTTATAGTGCAGCACAGTTTGTACGTTCCTTTTGCTGTTTCGCAATATTTAGGGGTCTCCAGAAACAAAAAGGACAAAGAAAAAAAAAAAATTGAAAAAAGATTGGTGACCTCCTCCGCCTTGTTTGGCCTACACAGCCACATCCACCTCCTCCTTCTGTACCGCCACGTCCGCCTCCTCTTCCACTGGGACCTCTGCCTCCTGGCTCAAGATGATGTTTTATATTGGCAGAGTAGAGAAGTGTACCGGCGCACATAGCTATTGTTATACTCCAGCGCAGCTTGTGTGTTTTCTTTTCTATTTTTCAATGTTTGGTGGTTGACAGTTACCAACCCCCCCATCACAAATAAATCGATAAATTAATAATTGTAATAAGATGACCCATTTTGCATCCATACAACTAATGTGGGAGAGGAAATTCTTCTGTGGAGTCTGGCAATTTTTTAAAATTTTGAATAACCTTTGGCATCCATCTTTCTGTAGTAGAAGAAAAATTCTTTTAATATATAGTGCTCAGATAGAGGACATGTGAGATCTATAACCAAACATTTTTACTCAGTTTTAACCCAGGACCTACAAGCACCAAACTGTCACACTGTGGCCCTTAGCAACCTGAATTGACAAGACACCTGAAAAAAACAAAAACAAAACAGAAACAGTGTTGGATTCCTCCCCCCCCCCCCCCCCCACCTCCTCCACTTAGACCTCCACCCCCTGGCTTAAGATCATTATGTTTTATATTGGCAGAGTAGAGAAATATACCGGACAAACCCCCCAAAAAGGGCTAAAGATCTCACACAGAATTAACAGACACATTTAAAAAACAAAAGAAAAAAAAAACCCAGAAAGACTTGGATTCTTCCTCCAGCTCTTCCACCTACACCACCATGTCCACAGCCTCCTCAACTTCCGACTACACTTGGACATCCGCCTCTTGGTTCAAGATTGTTATTTTATGTTATTTTAACCACTTCACATCCGCCCATAGGATATAAACGTCCTATGGGTGTATGTTTATTTGAGAATGGACTATTCAGAGATGGCAGCTGCAGAGTGGGGGGCCCGCTGTCAACGCAGGGCAACCCTGAGAGAAGGCAGGGACAGTTCCCAGGTGTCCCTGCCTTCTTGATTGCTGTATACACAGCGCTCAACCAGTGCTGTGTATACAGATCAGGAAGCACTATGCGCTTCCTGTCCCGGCCCGGTGGTCCTGGGGCCAGGAGAATGCAGGAGCTGTCGGGTCTTCCATATAGCCCTGCACTTAGGCTGTACAGTGTTGTACAGTGTTGTATTCTGCTGTACAGCCTCTCTGGGGACTGTATTTCCCTTGTAACTGAGGCTACTATGTCAGCCCCAGTTACAGGAGAAATCAATAGTGAAAAAAGTGTAAAGTGTAAAATAAAATAAATTAAATTAAATATAAAAAATAAAATATACATATTTGGTATCTGTAAATACCGGCTCTATAAATACATCACATGACCCACCCCGTCTGATAAACACAATAAAAAAATCTAAATAAAAACGGTGTAAAAAAAATAAATTTTTGTCACCTTTCATCGCAAAAAGTGCAACTCCAAGTGATCAAAAAGGCCCACAAAATGGTACCAATAAAAACGTCACCTCATCCTGCAAAAAATTAGCCCCTACATAAGAAACTCGCTCAAAAAATTAAAAAAAACTATAGCTCTCAGAACATGGAGATATTAAAACATCATTTTTTTTTGTTCAAAAATGCTATTATTGTGTTAAAGTGAAATAAAAAAAAAAAGTATACATATTAGGTATCGCCGTGTCCATAACAACCAGCTCTATAAAAAATATCACATGGCCTAACCCCCAGGTGAACACTAGTGTTGAGCGGCATGTCCCATATTCGAATTCGCGAAATTTCGCGAATATTCGAAAGAATATTCGTAAAATATTCGCGAATATTCGAATTCGTTATTATTTCGCATATGCGATAATTCGAATTTTCGCATCGCATAATACATATGCTATGCAAAATTCGCATGTGCGCTAATGAAATCGCCTTACGAAGATTCGCAACTCAATTCAGTCACTAATGTATGAATGCAAAGCCCTTTGCCTCTGTTCTGGGACAAGTGCCGATATTCGCCTGTGCGCTAATAAAATCGCCTTACAAAGATTCGCAACTCAATTCACTAATGTATGAATGCAAAGCCCTTTGCCTCTGTTCTGGGACAAGTGCCGATATTCGCATGTGCGCTAATAAAATCGCCTTACGAAGATTCGCACCTCAATCACTTTCTAGGCAATGTGAGTAAGATCTGAGCTTTTGGACTTTTGGGAATCAATCGAGATACAGTGGGGGGGGTGATGACAGTAGTTGACAGAGTACAGATCAATGTCATCTGTAAGGTGGAAAGTAAAATAAAAAATACGAATATTCGTAAATCGAATTTTACGAAGTTCTACGTATTCGCGAATATGGTGCTATACTATATGAATGCACAGGCCTTTGCCTCTCTGTTCTGGGGACAAGTGTAGATATTCGCATTTGCGTTAATAAAATCGCCTCACGAAGATTCGCAGCTCAATTCAATCACTAATGTAAGAATGCAAAGCCCTTTGCCTCTGTTCTGGGACAAGTGTAGATATTCGCATGTGCGCTAATAAAATCGCCTTACGAATATTCGCGCCTCAATCACTTTCTAGGCAATGTGAGTAAGATCTGAGCTTTTGGACTTTTGGGAATCAATCGAGATACAGTGGGGGGTGATGACAGTAGTTGACAGAGTACAGATCAATGTCATCTGTAAGGTGGAAAGTAAAATAAAAAATACGAATATTCGTAAATCGAATTTTACGAAGTTCTACGTATTCGCGAATATGGTGCTATACTATATGAATGCACAGGCCTTTGCCTCTCTGTTCTGGGGACAAGTGTAGATTTTCGCATTTACGTTAATAAAATCGCCTCACGAAGATTCGCAGCTCAATTCAATCACTAATGTAATGCAAAGCCCTGTGCCTCTGTTCTGGGACAAGTGTAGATATTCGCATGTGCGCTAATAAAATCGCCTTACGAAGATTCGCAACTCAATTCACTAATGTATGAATGCAAAGCCCTTTGCCTCTGTTCTGGGACGTGCCGATATTCGCATGTGCGCTAATAAAATCGCCTTACGAAGATTCGCGCCTCAATCACTTTCTAGGCAATGTGAGTAAGATCTGAGCTGTTGGACCTTTGGGAAACAATCAATTATATGTGTACTGTAATTTTGTGGGAAAAAAAAAAAAAAAAAAACGAATATTCGTTTTTACGAATATATAGCACTATATTCGAAATATTCGCGAAATCGCGAAGTTGCGATATTCGCGAAAAAAATTCGCTTTTCGAATATTCGCGCTCAACACTAGTGAACACTATAAAAAAACAAATACAAACCTCACATCAGATAAAGTGCAACACCAAGCGATCAAAAAGGCGTATGCCCCCCAAAATAGTACCAATCAAACTATCACCTTATCCTGGAAAAAATTGAGACCCTACCTAAGACAATCAGTCAAAAAATAAAAAAGCTATGGCTCTCAGACTATGGAGACACTAAAACATTTTATTTTTTGGTTACAAAAATGCTATTCTGTAAAACTTAAATAAATAAGAAAAAGTACATATTAGGTATTGTCACGTCTGAAACGATCTGCTCTATAAAAAATTCACATGGCTTAACCCCTCAGGTGAACGTTGTAAAAAAAAAATATAAAAACTGTACTAAAACAACCAATTTTTTGGTCACCTTGCCCCCATAAAGTGTAATACTGAATGATCAAAAAAATCATATGTACCCAAAAATGGTGCCAATAAAATCCACAGATGCCCACATAACAGTGTCATTCACAGATCCCCCATAACAGTGTCATTCACAGATCCCCCATAACAGTGCCATCCACAGATCCCCCATAACAGTGCCATCCACAGATCCCCCATAACAGTGTCATCCACAGATCCCCCATAACAGTGTCATTCACAGATCCCCCATAAGTGTGTCATCCACAGATCCCCCATAAGTGTGTCATCCATAGGCTGTAGCGGTGATCGGCGGGGAAGGGAACTATGCGCTCCCGTGCCCCGCCGTAGCTTGCGGGAGCCTGGCAGCATTTTTCTTTTAAAGGTGAAATAACCTGGGGGGGGGGGGCAATTGCAGACTTGCAGTTTTGTTTAATTTACAGTATGTCGGACAGACATGTGACAGACCCTTCTAAGGGAACTGGCAGTGACCAAAATGTTTCGGGAGCACAGAATGGTCAGGCACGTGGCCCTGAGACTGGTGAGGGTGACATCAGTGACATGCAGACTGTAGTGGACGATGACGTGGCTGATCGCACGTGGAAGCCGGGTGAAAAGGGTGGCAGATTGAGCATGAGGCAAAGGCTGAGCCAGCAGGGTGGTAGCGTGGCCATGAGTCAGCAGGGTGGCAGCAGTGGGAGGTCAGGAGTTAAACGTGCCCAGGGTAGACCGCCCGCTAACCACGTGCAACGGGCGCCTTCCCCTAGGGCCCTCTATGTAATGCGACCCAGGTGTAGGAATGCTGAGTGGTATAGTGCGGCCTAAAATGTCTCTCTATGTGTATCATAGTGCTCCCACCTGGACATGGCTGGACCCTAGGCTTTGGCTCCGAAGCAATAAATGGGGGGATAATTGAGGGATTTGAAAGAAAGATTGAGCCCAGACCTTGTATGTAGTTGAACAGCAGCTTTACTTTGCATAAATGTTCTCCAAAACGGTTTACAGACTTTGTCTTGCTCCCAGCAGGCTTTAGCATTAAAACTGGCCGGCAAACTTGAATCTGTTACATCTGTTTCTCTCTGACTCTGCTGTACTGACAGGCTGACTGTATAACTCAGATACTTCTGTCTGCTGCACTTCTCTCTGTAATCTGACTCTTAAGTTATGCCGGGGAACAATGCTCCTGTGGCTTTAAGCTTTGGCCTCCATGGCCAGCACAGCTGAGGGTGCTCTGGCTGGCTTGGGCACGTCCAGCAGAGATGTGCCCTGCACACCTTCTCTTAGCAGGGGGTAAGCTGGACCTCATGCTAACTAACCCCCATCCTTCCTGCAGGAAGTGGGACTAGCCCACTTCTCCACAGAGAGGGGTTAGAATGGAAAGCTCCGTTCTACCTACAGTACAGACCATAAGTTTGGACACACCTTCTCATTCAAAAAGTTTTCTTTATTTTCATGACTATGAAAATTGTAGATTCACACTGAAGGAATCAAAACTATGAATTAACACATGTGGAATTATATGCATAACAAAAAAGTGTGAAACAACTGAAAATATGTCATATTCTAGGCTCTTCAAAGTAGCCACCTTTTGCCTTGATTACTGCTTTGCACACTCTTGGCATTCTCTTCATAAGCTTCAAGAGGTAGTCACCTGAAATGGTCTTCACTTCACAGGTGTGCCCTGTCAGGTTTAATAAGTGGGATTTCTTGCCTTATAAATGGGTTGGGACCATGAGTTGCGTTGTGGAGAAGTCAGGTGGATACACAGCTGATAGTCCTACTGAATAGACTGTTAGAATTTCTATTATGGCAAGAAAAAAGCAGCTAAGGAAAGAAAAACGAGTGGCCATCATTACTTTAAGAAATGAAGGTCAGTCAGTCCCAAAAATTGGGAAAAAACGTTGAAAGTGTCCCCAAGTGCAGTCACAAAAACCATCAAGCGCTACAAAGAAACTGGCTCACATGCGGACCGCCCCAGGAAAGAAAGACCAAGAGTCACCTCTGCTGCGGAGGATAAGTTCATCCGAGTCACCAGCCTCAGAAATCGCAGGTCAACAGCAGCTCAGATTAGAGACCAGGTCAATGCCACACAGAGTTCTAGCAGCAGACACATCTCTAGAACAACTGTTAAGAGGAGACTGTGAATCAGGCCTTCATGGTAGAATATCTGCTAGGAAACCACTGCTAAGGACAGGCAACAAGCAGAAGAGACTTGTTTGGGCTAAAGAACTCAAGGAATGGACATTAGACCAGTGGAAATCTGTGCTTTGGTCTGATGAGTCCAAATTTGAGATCTTTGGTTCCAACCACCGTGTCTTTGTGCGGCGCAGAAAAGGTGAACGGATGGACTCTACATGCCTGGTTCCCACCGTGAAGCATGGAGGAGGAGGTGTGATAGTGTGGGGGTGCTTTTCTGGTGACACTGTTGGGGATTTATTCAAAATTGAAGGCATACTGATCCAGCATGGCTACCACAGCATCTTGCAGCGGCATGCTATTCCATCCTGTTTGCGTTTAGTTGGACCATCATTTATTTTTCAACAGGACAATGACCCCAAACACACCTCCAGGCTGTGTAAGGGCTATTTGACCATGAAGGAGAGTGATAGGGTGCTGCGCCAGATGACCTGGTCTCCACAGTCACCGGACCTGAACCCAATCGAGATGGTTTGGGGTGAGCTGGACCGCAGAGTGAAGGCAAAAGGGCCAACAAGTGCTAAGCATCTCTGGGAACTCCTTCAAGACTGTTGGAAGACCATTTCAGGTGACTACCTCTTGAAGCTTATCAAGAGAATGCCAAGAGTGTGCAAAGCAGTAATCAAAACAAAAGGTGGCTACTTTGAAGAACCTAGAATATGACATATTTTCAGTTGTTTCACACTTTTTTGTTATGTATATAATTCCACATGTGTTAATTCATAGTTTTGATGCCTTCAGTGTGAATCTACAATTTTCATAGTCATGAAAATAAAGAAAACTCTTTGAATGAGAAGGTGTGTCCAAACTTTTGGTCTGTACTGTAAGTCTGTAAGTACAGCCATATTTGCTGCGACCTGATGGTGAACCAGGCACATTACATATGAACATTACACAACATTAGAAATGCATAGTGTGGAGGACCTGGAGTAAATGCATAAGATGACATGAGGTTAGACAAATAGAGATAGTAGCAAGGTGCAGAAGTGGTAACACCACTCTGGGGTGTTACATTACCGCTTACTTAAAACCAATCCGCCCTTGGCTTATGCTTAGGCTACTTTCACACTAGCGTTCGGCTGTCCGCTCGTGAGCTCCGTTTGAAGGAGCTCACGAGCGGACCCGAACGCTTCCGTCCAGCCCTGATGCAGTCTGAATGGATGCGGATCCGCTCAGACTGCATCAGTCAGGCGGCGTTCAGCCTCCGCTCCGCTCGCCTCCGCACGGACAGGCGGACAGCTGAACGCTGCTTGCAGCGTTCGGGTGTCCGCCTGGCCGTGCGGAGGCGTGCGGATCCGTCCAGACTTACAATGTAAGTCAATAGGGACGGATCCGTTTGAAGATGCCACAATATGGCTCAATCTTCAAGCGGATCCGTCCCCCATTGACTTTACATTGAAAGTCTGGACGGATCCGTCCGAGGCTATTTTCACACTTAGCTTTTATATGCCAATATAATGCAGACGGATCCGTTCTGAACGGAGCCTCCGTCTGCATTATTATGATCGGATCCATTCAGAACGGATCCGATCGAACGCTAGTGTGAAAGTAGCCTTAGGTTGTGCTCTAAGGGTACCCAAGGAAGGTTAAAGTGCTGCATGAGATTATTCACTATTACATACATACATATACTGACATAACAATGGCTACCACTAGGTTCCTGCCCTTATGAGTAGGGCGTCTACTAATAGGAGTTTACTATAAACCACCTAATATACCCACAGAAAATCTACTACTAAACGAGATAGACGAGGCGGCAAATCATAATGAGGTGGTTATTATGGGGGACTGAAGCACTGAAAAACTATAAGGAAAAAAATAGAACGTGTAAAAAACAAATAAAAGCGGCCAAACTAGAGACCGAGAGATTAATTGCCAAAGAGAGTAAAACTAACCCTAAAATGTTCTTCAATTATATTAATGTTAAAAAATATAAATCTGAAGGTGTCGGCCCTTTAAAGAGTAATGACTGGGGATTCGCAGAGAGCGACAAGGAGAAAGCAAAGCTGTTAAATATTTTTTTCTCCAATGTATTCACTGAAGAAAATAAATTGTCAGATGACATGCAGAATGCAAAAATAAATTCCCCATTAAAAGTGTCCTGTCTGACCCAGGAAGAAGTACAACAGCGACTTAAAAAGATTAAAATAGACAAATCGCCAGGACCAGATGGCATACACCCCCGTATCCTAAGGGAATTAAGTAATGTCATAGCCAGACCCTTATTTCTGATATTTGCGGACTCTATACTGACAGGGAGTGTCCCACAGGATTGGCGCATGGCAAATGTGGTGCCAATATTCAAAAAGGGTCCAAAAACAGAGCCTGGAAACTATAGGCCGGTAAGTTTAACATCTGTTGTGGGTAAACCGTTTGAAGGTTTTCTGAGAGATGCAATGTTAGAGCATCTCAACAGAAATAAGTAAATAACGCCATATCAGCATGGCTTCATGAGGGATCGGTCATGTCTAATTTAATCAGTTTCTATGAGGAGGTAAGTTCTAGACTTGACAGCGGCGAATCAATAGATGTCGTGTATCTGGACTTCTCCAAAGCATTGGCACTGACACTGTACCGCATAAAAGGTTAGTATATAAAATGAGAACGCTCGGACTGGGAGAAAACGTCTGTATGTGGGTAAGTAACTGGCTGAGTGATAGAAAACAGAGGGTGGTTATTAGTGGTACACACTCAGATTGGGTCACTGTCACTAGTGGGGTACCTCAGGGGTCAGTACTGGAGGGGTCACTGTCACTAGTGGGGTACCTCAGGGGTCAGTACTGGAGGGGTCACTGTCACTAGTGGGGTACCTCAGGGGTCAGTACTGGAGGGGTCACTGTCACTAGTGGGGTACCTCAGGGGTCAGTACTGGAGGGGTCACTGTCACTAGTGGGGTACCTCAGGGGTCAGTACTGGAGGGGTCACTGTCACTAGTGGGGTACCTCAGGGGTCAGTAGTGGAGGGGTTACTGTCACTAGTGGGGTACCTCAGGGGTCAGTACTGGAGGGGTCACTGTCACTAGTGGGGTACCTCAGGGGTCAGTATTGGGCCCTATTCTCTTCAATATATTTATTAATGATCTTGTAGAAGGCTTGCACAGTAAAGTATCAATTTTCGCAGATTACACTAAACTGTGTAAAGTAATTAACACTGAAGAGGACAGTATACTGTATATATACTACAGAGGACAGTATACTGTATATATACTACAGAGGACAGTGTACTGTATATACACTACAGAGGACAGTATACCACTACAGAGGACAGTATACTGTATATATATATACTACAGAGGACAGTATACTGTATATATACTACAGAGGACAGTGTACTGTATATACACTACAGAGGACAGTGTACTGTATATACACTACAGAGGACAGTATACCACTACAGAGGACAGTATACTGTAATATATATACTACAGAGGACAGTATACTGTATATATACTACAGAGGACAGTATACTGTATATACACTACAGAGGACAGTATACTGTGTATATACTACAGAGGACAGTATACTGTATATATATATACTACAGAGGACAGTATACTGTGTATATATACACTACAGAGGACAGTATACTGTATATACACTACAGAGGACAGTATACTGTATATATATTCTACAGAGGACAGTATACTGCTACAGAGGGATCTGGTAAGATTGGAGGCTTGGGCAGATAAGTGGCAGATGTGGTTTAACACTGACAAATGTAAAGTTATGCACATGGGAAGGAAAAATGCAAGTCACCCGTACATACTAAATGGTAAAGTGCTCGATAACACTGACATGGAAAAGGATCTAGGAATTTTAATAAACAGCAAACTAAGCTGCAAAACCAGCGTCAGGCAGCTGCTGCCAAGGCCAATAAGATAATGGGTTGCATCAGAAGGGGCATAGATGCCGGTGATGAGAACATAGTCCTACCACTTTACACATCGCTAGTCAGACCACACATGGAGGACTGTGTACAGTTCTGGGCTCCTGTGAACAAGGCAGACATAGCAGAGCTGGAGAAGGTCCAGAGGAGGGCAACTAAAGTAATAACTGGAATGGGGGACTACAGTACCCTGAAAGATTATCAACATTAGCGTTATTCACTTTAGAAAAAAGACGACTGAGGGGAGATCTAATAACTATGTATAAATATATCAGGGGTCAGTACAGAGATCTATCCCATCATCTATGTATCCCCAGGACTGTGACTGTGACGAGGGGACATCCTCTGCGTCTGGAGGAAAGAAGGTTTGTACACAAACATAGAAGAGGATTCTTTACGGTAAGAGCAGTGAGACTATGGAGCTCTCTGCCTGAGGAGGTGGTGATGGTGAGTACAATAAAGGAATTCAGGAGGGGCCTGGATGTATCTCTGGAGGGTAATAATATTACAGGCTATAGCTACTAGAGAGGGGTCGCGGATCCAGGGAGTTATTCTGATGCCTGATTGGGGTCGGGAAGGAATTCTTTATTCCCCTAAAGTGGGGAAAATTGGCTTCTACCTCACTTTTTTTTTTTTTTGCCTTCCTCTGGATCAACTTGCAGGATGACAGGCCGAACTGGATGGACAAATGTCTGTTTTCGGCCTTATGTACTATGTTACTATGTTACTATTCACAGTTTGCCCTATTGGTAATAACCAGTGAACAAAAAAGACTGCACAAAGCACTCAAATACTCCCGTTGTGGATACCGGACCCTAGTACAACCGGTAGTGTAGGGGTGTCATGTACTGTAATCCTTCCACGATGCTATGAGATGCCCACAAATAGAAGGGTGGCTTCATCCTGTATGAAATTCCCTCAGTCACTAAACGTGATGATAATTCTAATCTGTTGTTAGTTATATATATAACAAGGTAGGTATGAATAAAAAGACCTTACTTATTTAGAATTCCTTTCTTTTTATATATATATATGTTTTTCCTTTATATGTATTTAGGTTAAAAAAGTTTTTTTGCACAATATATGTTTTTATCCCTGTATACGTGCATATCCATTTTCTATTAATGGTCCATTGGATTCTCTTCATGTCTATTTATTCTATTCCATTTACTTTATTCACTCTTGCATAGTCAGTATCATGAAGCCCCATGTATTGTAAATTTTGTTCTGTATATTTATCTCTATGATGCACTATGTACGCCGAATGAAAATGGGGGGGGGGGGGGGGGGGAGAGAAAGCAATTTCTCACATAGATATAGACATATGGATGTTTGTATGTCTGTGTATATACATGCTCATACACATATGGGTGTATGTGTGTGTATGTGTCTATATAGACATATGTTTGTGTTTTTGTTTTTATATAAATCTTTTATATTTATTATATTTATTTATTTGTTATAATTAAATTCCTTCATTTTATTTTCTCCTGAAGAAGAGGGCTTTAGACCCTCGAAACGCGTTGAGCCATTTATCATTAAAATGATTGACCAGAAGCCACTTGTGTAGGCGTTGTTCAATTATTTACATTTCTGCATGTGATCCTGGCCGGGGGGAAAAGTAGTCCCAGGGGTCTCTGAATTGATCCGGGTGACTAGTGCCCCCCCCCCGTGAAGTGAGTTCATTTGATTTTATTATTCTTATTTTATAATTATCATCTGTCGACATCACCATCACAAGGATGTGTTGATAGTCTTAAACCTTTGGCTCTTTTATCAGACCTAGGTGAAGGTCTTTTTATTCATACCTACCTTGTTATATATATAACTAACAACAGATTCGAATTATCATCACGTTTAGTGACTGAGGGAATTTGGCGACTATAACGTTTTTTTCTTTTTAACGGGTGTGAAGGGTTCTCCCCATTTTTTCCTTTCTACACCACCTCTATCTCTCTACAGTGGGCAAGGATACCCTTGACCCACCGAAGCACCTGTTTAGTTGGAAACAAGCATAACTCTTATATACACTACTTGTTGGAAATTTCACCTCCACCCCTTGGCGTCTCGATTAGCCTCTACTTCAGGTACTCTTTTTTGTGTTGCCTGGTCCGCCTTCAAGACCAGAGAACTTCAATTGTACCTTAATCCTCTCTTTTTTATATTCCTATATTTTCATCCTGTATTCCCTTCCAAGCACCAAGGTCTATATAAAGCTTTTCACACGGTCACCTTGATGACTAAACAGGTAGCTAAACATATTTTCCTTAAGGCGGTGCACAAGGCCTTAGGACATAACAAACTAGGAGGGGGAGACTGTTCTCTCCCATATCTCCATGAGGGCTACTCCATCTAAACACACATTAGCAGCGGGGTTACCCTTGACGGTGCTAGATCTGCTTGAGACTTACCACTTCTAATACCCGATCCGGTAACAGCTTTATTTTACCATTTGTCAAAAATCCATAAAGACAATAAAAATCCCCTGGGTCGACCAAAAATTTCGGGCATTTCCTCCCTGACTTGTAATCTGTCTCAATTCGTGGATGTCCTTTTACAGAAATATGTAGTAGATTTACCATCTTATTAAAAGGCAACCTGTCACCGGGAGTTTGTGTATAGAGCTGAGGACATGGGTTGCTAGATGGCGGCTAGCACATATACAATACCCAGTCCCCATAGCTCTGTGTGCTTTTATTGTGTAAAAAAAAACGATTTGATACATATGCAAATTAACCTGAGATCAGTCCTGTCCCTGACTCATCTCACGTACAGGACTCATCTCAGGTTAATTTGCATATTTATCAAATCGTTTTTGTTTTGTTATTGCGGATGTGCTAGCAGCCATCTAGCAACCCATTTACTGAGCTCTATACATAAGATCCCAGTGACAGGTTCCCTTTAAGAGACTCCACATCTCTGATACAACCAGTGGAACAGATTGAGTGGAGGGACACATACCGATGGGTCACTCTAGATGTTACAGCTCTGTATTCTAACATCTCGCATGACTATCTGTCATGACCATGTTATGGCCGTGACTCCTTGGGAGCCGCATACTGTTGCCCGCGGTTTTGGGTTGTAGTGTCAACCGCAGCTGGAGGCATTATGTTGTTGGCCTCAAGTGCGGTTGCCGCGGACAACAGCTATGTGTGCGGTTCCCTTGGAGTTGTGTGCGTGTTTGTATGCACTTTCGTATGTCTGTGTACACTCTGTGTTATGTGTGGTGTGCACTCACATCTTCCCCTCACTGTGGTTGCCCCTGGCAACGTTTGGTCGTTGTGTGTACATGTGATGGCAGTGTCCCTGCCTTCGGGCTGACTCCCAGGACATGAGTGCCACCCAACAGCCACAGTGTGTTTCGTGTTTTGGACACTTCTCCTTTTAAGTTGTGTTTTCCCTTCCCGGGTGTTGGAAGGGTTAACTCCCTTCCCAGTGTGTGTGTGTGTCACTGGGTGTGTACGACTGTGGGGTGTGGCTTCTTGGCCTATAAAGTCTCACTGTTTTCTCAGGTCTGGAGGTTGCTTCAGCCATGCTTAGCTGGAGCAGCCTCCTGTGTTTTCTACCTGCCAGTGAGAGACACCCCTGTGGTCATAAAGATATTGTCTCTTTATGTTAATGTCATGTTGTATGTGATGTCCATCTGATGTTCTGTTGGGACCTTCTTTTGTTTGTTTGTGCAGCTAATGGTTCTGGATTCCTGTTTGCACATGGACCCAGTCAGCTAGGCTGTGGCAGGTTGGTGGAACTACTTAGTTCGCCTGCCATTTCCGTTAGTCTGTTTGTGTTCCCCTTTTCCCAGCAGCTTGGCCATTGAGACCCCTGTCCGTCCGTATCCAGGAGGAACAGGTTGTCTACCCAGCTCCTAGCTCAGGGATCTGCGAAGGGTAAGTCAGGGCTCCGAGGTTCCTGAGCATGGGTCCTCCTACCATCAAGGTCGGCCCATGCAGGTAGGAGTTAGGGTCAGGTTAGGGACGCTTTAGGAGGTTACCTGCTCCCTAATCCTGTTCTCCCGGCGGAGCAGCCTAACATCTTTGGGCATCGCACGGCTGAGGGTTTTCCCCATCCTCAGCCGTGACACTATCTCGCTATGGGGACAAAATTTGTCCCCAGCTTCGCTAATTTGTTCATGGGGAGGTTTGAGGATCAATGTATCTACGGATCCAGATATTGGACGCATAATATCATCTTTTACCATAGATACATTGATAATTTGATATTTATTTGGAATGGTGACAGTGCTTCCATCATTTCCTTTATGGAAGATTTGAATAATACTGACTGGGGCATTAAACTGTCTGGGACACACAATACAAATAAAATATCTGGACCTCAAATTGAAATCTGCAGAGCACAGAATAATGACACGGACCTTCTTTAAAAAGGTAGACAGTAACAGTTAACAAGGACAGAGCTCCAGATCCTTCACTTTCAGTTTCAAGCATTACCGTTCGGCCTCTCTATGGCACAGCTAATTTTTACCAAGGTAGTGGCGGAGATGGCCTCTTTCATTCAAAGGGAGAACATCACGTTCCTACCTTACTTGGACGATTTCCTGGTGGTAGCTCAGTCACAAGAAGCGTGCATAAGAGGGGTAGAGCAGGTGGTGAGGATTCTGAAAAGTCTAGGGTGGATGTTGAACATGCAGAAATCCAGAATGCAGCTAACTACAAATCAGGTGTTCTTAGGCCTACTTCTGGACTGAAGATAGTCCGCGTTCAGCAGGGAGTGCAGAGAGTCCAAACAGGAAAACCCTTAACCATAAGAAAAGCCATGTCACTACTAGGAGTCCTAACGTCTTGCATTCCGGCAGTGCAGTGGGCCCAGTGGCATTCTCGCCAGCTACAAAGAGATATTTTGACCGTAATGAGGCAAAGAGTAACATCCTTGGAGTCAATCTTAACCGTGTCAAGCCAAACCTTGATATCCCTAGATTGGTGGATAGATTCGAGAAATCGAAACCAGGGGGTTCCTTCGTCCTACCCGAACCCAGTTGTAGTGACAACAGATGCCAGTCCCTGGGGTTTGGGTGGCTCACGTCAAGGACCAGTTGTTTCAGGGAGAATGGTCCCAGGGTCAGAGGTTTTACTCTTCCAACTGAACAGAGTTACAAGCTGTTCTTCTGGCACTAAGGGAGGTTTTGCCGGAAATCCAGAACGAGCATGTCAGGATAATGTCCGACAACCAGACAGTGGTTTCGTACCTGAATCGCCAAGGGGGGACCAGGTCAGAAACATTGCTAAGAGAGACATAATGGATTTTCAGGGAGATAAAAGGGAAGGTAGTTCATCTTTCTGCTTTCCACATAAGAGGAGTAGAAAATATCCAAGAAGATTTTTTGAGCCGACACAGGTTACGGCAGGGAGAGTGGATGCTGAATCCGTCAGTTTTTTCGCAGATAGTAGATCTGTGGGGTCGTCCATCGGTAGACATGTTTGCTACAATGGAGAACAGGAAGATCAGGAGCTTTTTTTTCCTCAGTCCAAAAGAGTGCCCATCTAGAGTGGATGCCTTTCTCCAGAGGCGGGATTTTCCTCTGGGATATGCATTCCCTCCCCTACAGCTAATACCGTTATGCCATGTCGATCTCGGACCCCTGGATTCTGCCGGAGATTCCAGATCTATTATCACAGGGTCCTGTGTTCCATCTAAGAGTGGGGTCTCTACATCTTTCGGCGTGGAACTTGAGAGGTCATTTCTAGCCAGTCAGGGGTTCTCAAAGGAATTAGTCTCTACTCTAATGAAGAGCAGAAAGGAAGTAGCTAATGTCATTTATGCTAGAGTGTGGCGAAGATTTTTGTCCTTCCTAGGTATGGAGAGAGTTTTGTGGCCCTTGGAATTCTCAGTGTCACAGGTGCTTGAATTTCTCCAAAAAGGTTTATCCTTGGGATTGGCAAAAAGCACTTTGAAGGTTCAAGTTTCTGCACTTTCGGTATTAGGTAGGAAAAATTTAGCAATGGATCCGTGGGTAGTGAGATTTTTTAAGGCAGTTGACAGAATGGTACCAGTGAAAGGCTCCAGGTTCCCGCCATGGGATCAGAATTTAGTCTTAAATGCCTTAACTTAATATCCCTTTGAGCCTTTAGAATCCTGTTCAATAAAAACAACTTACCCTAATGCTAGTATTACTGGTAGCCTTAACTTCGGCCAGGAGGATTAGTGAGATCCAGGCTATCTCCATCAATCCCCCTTTCATGTCAATCCGGGAAGACAGAGTAGTGTTAAGACCAGATCCAGGTTTCCTGACAAAGGTTCCATCTAGAGCAAATAGATCACAAGAGATAGTTCTCCCAGCTTTTTTTTTTCAGATCCCAAGGAGGACAAAGAAAAAGAATTGCATTCTCTCGATGTCAGAAGGTGTATAATACAGTACCTAGAGGTCACTAAAGTCTGGAGAAAGTCATCAGCCCTGTTCGTTCTGTTTGGTGGGGCTAAGAAGGGTAAAACGGCTTTGAAGGCTTCTATTGCTAGATGGATCAGAGAAGTCATCTCTATAGCATATTCTGTGTCCGAAGTTCCTACACCTATCTTTTTGAGAGCTCATTCCACTAGAGCGGTGTCAACTTCTTGGGTGGAGAGGGCCAGTGTATCTATTGAACAGATTTGTCGGGCTGCTACCTGGTCTTCTCCCTCTACTTTTTATAAGCACTACAGGCTTCAGCTTGATTTCATCTCTTACCTATTATTTGTTACTAAGGTTTTGGAAGCTGTTTCCCACCCTTGAGTTATCTCTGTAATCTCTCTCTAAGGTGCTATCATGGGGGAGGGGAAAAATGATGATTACACTTACCGGCAATCAAATTTTCCTGACCCCACAACAGCACCGTTCCTTATTCCTTCCCTATGGTGTTGGTTCTGTGTGTTCATGGGTGTTGCAAAAAAAATAAAAAATTTAAAAATGATATATATATATATATTTGTATTCGGGTTGGCTCGAGAAAAGTACGCCTACCAATCTACTATGCTAAGCAGTAGGGGTATGCTGAGACTGTTGTACGGAGGGTAGGCAAAAGGGGGCCACCCCATTGAGTAGTTAGAAAAAAAGGGGACTTGGGAGGGTGGGGCAGAAACGAGCCGCAGGTAAGGTGAGGAGGAGACTGCGGCTTATAAGCAGTATAGCCCCGCCTCCCCTCACACAAATGCGGCAAATAGCCTTTTGCCTATAATTTGTATTCGGGTCGGCTTGAGAAAAGTACGCCTACCTACCTACCAACCTACCAACCTACTATGCTAAGCAGTAGGGGTATGCCGAGACTGCTGTACGGAGGGTATGCTAAAGGAGCCAAAAATAACAAACAAACATAGCTCAGGGCAATAGTGTTATTAACAAAATTACAATGCCAGATTCCTGAAAGTATTAAACATTTCACACTGCGGATTTGGTATATATCGTGCATAACAAGCCGACTGTCATCTGCCCAACTTCTTAATAACATGCACTGAGACGTTGTGCTTGGAGGCGGCGAAGCCGCACCAGTGCGAAAGGAATGCCCTGTGATGGAACTGGGACTGACCCCAACATTCCTCAATAATATTCAGATGAATTTGAGAAAGTTCTGACAACTCAAAGGCGCAGAGCCCAGCTTTAGCAGAAGAGCATCCCCTGGGGTTGCTTTGGTAAAGCGCGTCCAATCCTGCACTGCCATAACTGGGCACCACTTATTACCAGTGGGGAAGTATCTAACCTCTGTGAGCTGACCCGCTAGGGCCGTCTTTGTGGATGTTAAAGTAATAACTTAGCATGACCCATCCCATGACAGCTGATCCTTCCTCAGATAGCTCTTGCATGTTGTGGCGCAGGTGAACTCGCCAGGTCTGAGGAAACCGTAGAAGGCTAGGTACATGGTTGTCTTGATCAATAAACTAGTGTGCTTACTGAAGGGGTTTTGCGTAGTTTATCTGAAAGCAATCTGAACATTGACCCTTTAAATGACTGTGTAGGGCGGGCCACAGCGGACCCCTTCTGGATACCCTTCAGTAGCATTCTAATTGGATGGGCTGAAAACAAGGAGGGTTGATTAGGATGCCGTAGATACAAATGATGTTGAATCCCAGCTGTGTATAACTTAATAGTGCTAAATGACAGCTTGTGGTGAGAGTGGCCAAAAATGTGGCAATGGTAAGAGATGTTGCCCTCTCCTGCCGAAGAATGGCTTCTCTTAAAATTGCAGAACGAGGTCCATGCCTTCTTATATATCCTCAGTGTGTTACAGGACAGGGATTTAGTCATAAGGGACCTGGCTGTGGTGAGATGAACCATTAGTCCATCACTAGCTGGTCGAGTCTGGGCACTGGTGATGGTACGCGGTCTGCTTGTAGAGAGACCCGCAAAAAAAGAGAAGAGCCAATAGCCCTGTATGGAAACCTGTGGAAAGACCATTGATAACATACTGTACCCAGTCTGCATGTGGATGGGACCCTAACAGAATAAGACAACATCCCTGTACAGACTAAAGGCTAAGACAAACTCTGGTATGCTGAGTTTCTATTCAACCTCACGTCCTTAGATTTGAGGACCACCGAGACCTCCCCATAGACTATGGTCTTGTTGTCTGGCGCCTCATGAGCTGTTATGAGTAAGGACGCTAAGTTCACGTACTTGCCGTCAATTATTTCATGTCGAATGTTGGCTGGCAACAAAGTGGAATGGTGCGATAGGGGGTACAGAACCTGACCCACCAGCAACACTAGCCTGGAGGCTAGAAGAACCTGCTGGACTTTGGAACACCAAACGGGCAGCTGTATCGCCTGCCTCGACCGACTCTAGCCTGGCCTGAAAGTTCAACATTGATGATGCCATGGAGTTGATGGCCGCGTGCAGTTGCGTAAGCAAGGTCTGAATAGTATCCATGGACACCACCTGCAGATTTTGGACCTTTGGAACTGAAGACAGAAGACAGAACAGTTCCGCCTTCCTTGCAGAAGCTGGAAATGGAATGCCTCTTTTGGATAACTCTGCCATCAACTTGGGCACAGTGCATGACCTTAATGATGGTGTGGAGTCTCTTGCAGAATGTGACACCACGCTCCCACGGGATGATGATGTATCGCCCATCAATGATTCTTGAGACGTCCTACTAAAACACGACATGATTAATGCAAAAGATGAATACCCAACACCAGTTTGTGCCATTCACCAGTATCACGGACCACAGATGTGCCAGCACACGAGATGCCGTCCAGCATGCGGAGCACCCCTTCACCGAAGTGACTGAATATGGGAAGATGTGTACATAGCAGAATAGAATGTGACCTAAGTAGCCTTGCAAGCCCTGAACGAGTGTAGACTGAGACATGAGAGTGGACGCGGCATACAGTGTAGGACCGTATCCTGTGGTCGTGACAAGACTTAACGTGTCTGTAGACGTGACAGACGTATCGAATTCATGCCTGTAGTCGTGACAGGACTTTTTTTTTTATATCGAGTCTGTGGTCGTGTTGGGCTACAGCTTAACTGAGGATATAATAGACACGTGAGAGACCTGCCCGACAGACAGACTTGCCATAACCAACTTTGTAAGTGGAATGTAAGTACGCACCCACAATGCTACTGTACCTGACAACTGCTACCTTGCTGATGAAATGACTGAACGTAGCTGAACATGTTAAAAACTGAGTATTAGCAACTGTGCTAACCCCCTAGTCTTAGCTCTACTCCCGTGGTGCACAATAGCTTACTTTGACCCTGATGCTAAATGTGTGTACTAAGAATAGCTGCGTCAGCTGGTCCGAAGCCGTGCATTGGGTGGATAGAAGGAGCCACAAACCTATGGACGCATATATGAAAGAAAAACCTGTAGACAATTGACCCAATAATTGATAAGTAACGCAATGCTTGAGATGACCCCACTAGAGAAGATCATGGGCAATCAACTTGCAACACACGCTGCGGAACCTTAAAGAGTCCCGTTGTATTTGATTTATTTATTTATTTTCTCTACAAACTGATCCTTTTTTTTTTTTTTTTTTTTTTTTTACAAAAACTCTCACTTTTATTTTTAATATTTTTTTCAACCACTATCATCTGCTGCCTGGAGACTCCAGCAGACCAGATGAATCAAGAGCCTACCAGAAGCAAAAACAGCCTTGCATGCACCCCTGCCTCACTACGAGCACGGTGGCCCTCCTGCAACCTGAGAGTCTGCCGCGTGGGGAGCCGATGCTGCCAGGCAGAAACGTTCCGGTGCGGTGGTGCTCCCTTACCTAAAGCAGCCGACACACCGCCGGCCGGACTGACAGGACGAAAGACCGCAGTAAGTCACTTACATTCATGAATCAGGAAAAGCAATGCAACCAAGGTCCCTGTGCAGCCAGACATAAGCCTGATGGGACTGAATATAGCCTATGTACTGCCTCGTCCTATGATGTAACAATACCGGATATACATATAAAACACTCCTCATCATTTTTAACCCCTTTAATTTATTATTATTATTTTTTTTTCTGTAACACCCCCCCCCCCCCCTTTTATTTTTACCACTGTAATACTACACAACCATAACCAGAATGTATCAAGACATGACAGGCAAATGTAAGCTGTAATAACACCGCCGACTAGCAGATGGCATAATAGGACAACCTAAGGTGACCGCTAGGGACGAATTTCTGAACTAGCTATATAATTTTTGGCACTTTAATGCCCCCAAAGGTCTCTATTTTACAGTAGTTGTTTGTCTTCGCTTGTTTTATTATGAGGTAGATTTTTTTAATACCAGTCACATGACAATTGTATGCTCATAATGTGGGTGTTTTAATATTATGGTATTTTAAAATTCATTGGAAAGGGGATGCACTAGGAAATCGACATTCCCCCTAAATCATGTATTAATTTATGCATTTATATAACCTTAATCGGAATTCTCTTTTAATGTATAGAACGCTGACAAGTTATTCTAACGATTTGACTGTCCCCAAGAATGCTCAGCCTTTTGAATAGTCCTCCCCACTAGTTCACTCCGAGTGCTTTTTTTTTCGAGATCACTGGCACTCGTCTTGTCTCCATGGAGATGGTGGGGTCACGTGGTCGCGGATAGCGCGATCACGTGACCTCCGCTCCAGGCAGAGAAGCGCACCGGGGAATGTGGAGGTGTCCCAAACCATTAATATTTTTCAAAAGGCGGGACAAAAATAATGGCCAAAGACCCCAGTATTAAGGAGGTCTCTACCTTATCAAACTATTTATAAAATTATGTTGTTTTCAAGGAGTCTGTTTATTTGGGGTTACCTTTGAACCCTCGGACCGCCCCCACTCCTCTCTGACCTTTGTTTTTGGTGCCTTTTTTTGTTATATGTGTGTGTTTGCTGAGTTAAGCACTGTTTACACCTGCAGAAGGGGAAGCGTTCCCCGAAACGTGTTGTATGAAGTGTTTCCGAAAATAAAAATAGAAACGATTGATGTAGATTTCTGCTGCCTCTGATTGTTTGGTTCGTCTGCGCCGAAGGATGGCTTTTTCTTTATCTGCACCATTTTGTATCTGGCAGCCATAGGAATTGCTGTGGTATGCTAAATGTAGGAGATGTTTTAGAATAGGAGGATGCTCACCCATATATTTCTATTGTTTATCCTAGTCCTTCCTCTGCCTCGGATTTCATATAAGAAACTAATCTCTGCTTCTTGTTCAAAGTGTTTTGCAAAAAATACCCTGATCTCCCTGGCCTTACTGAACCTAGCTTGAGACATCTAAACTAATGTTGTTCTGCAGAAATGTGATATCAGACAATGTTAGAGGCTCACCAGCATATATTGGAGGATGGGAATCTGATTTGTCACCTTCTTCTTCAGAACCTAAAATTGGGATCATCCATGCACACTCAAATGGATTTTGGAGATGTTTCAGAATCCAGGAGAATTCTTTTAAAACAATGACACGATGTCGTACAAAACAACAATAATCACTGAGGACACCTGCTGGAGGTATGGAGTAGAAAGGGGATCTTTGGGCCATACATTTGGATCCTGTCCCAAAATTTGGGATTTTTAGAAAGGGGTTGAGAATGCTATTCGGAAGATCTGTGACAACAAAGTTACTTTAACCCTGTTTTCCTATGGCAGACACCAAATGAATTTTATGAAATACACTCATCCATATTGTCAACCTTCTTATCGTCTTCTCTCAGGGGGAACTCTGGTAGTAGAGTTGCTTCCTTGGTAGCCGACCTCCCAGAGCCGAAGGTTCTCTGAGCTTGAGCTTACACACAAGTCTTCTACCTTGCTCTGCTCAGAATAGACTCCTCACTAACTTAATGGGGGCATACTTGGTCCATCACCTTGGCAACTTAAACAGCTTTCTGACTGTTTGGTTGCCTGTACAATTCTATTAAGTACATTCGTGGCTAAAAGTTTTGAGAATTACATAAATATTGGAAATTGGAAAAGTTGCTGCTTAAGTTTTCATAATAGCAATTTGCATATCCTCCAGAATGTTATGAAGAGTGATCAGATGAATTGCATAGTCCTTCTTTGCCATGAAAATTAACTTAATCCCCAAAAAAACTTTCCACTGCATTTCATTGCTGTCATTAAAGGACCTGCTGAGATCATTTCAGTAATCGTCTTGTTAACTCAGGTGAGAATGTTGACAAGCACAAGGCTGGAGATCATTATGTCAGGCTGATTGGGTTAAAATGGCAGACTTGACCTGTTAAAAGGAGGGTGATGCTTGAAATCATTGTTCTTCCATTGTTAACCATGGTGACCTGCAAAGAAACGCGTGCAGCCATCATTGCGCTGCATAAAAATGGCTTCACAGGCCAGGATATTGTGGCTACTAAGATTACACCTCAATCAGCAATTTATAGGATCATCAAGAACTTCAAGGAAAGAGGCTTAATTCTTGTTAAGAAGGCTTCAGGGCGTCCAAGAAAGTCCAGCAAGCGCCAGGAACGTCTCCTAAAGAGGATTCAGCTGCGGGATCGGAGTGCCACCAGTGCAGCGCTTGCTCAGGAATGGCAGCAGGCAGGTGTGAGCGCATCTGCACGCACAAAGAGGCGAAGACTTTTGGAAGATGGCCTGGTGTCAAGAAGGGCAGCAAAGAAGCCGCTTCTCTCCAAAAAACCCCATCAGGGACAGATTGATCTTCTGCAGAAAATATGGTGAATGGACTGCTGAGGACTGGGGCAAAGTCATATTCTCCGATGAAGCCTCTTTCCGATTGTTTGCGGCATCAGGAAAAAGGCTTGTCCGGAGAAGAAAAGGTGAGCGCTACCATCAGTCCTGTGTCATGCCAACAGTGAAGCATCCTGAGACCATTCATGTGTGGGGTTGCTACTCATCCAAGGGAGTGGGCTGACTCACAATTTTTCCCAAAAACACAGCCATGAATAAAGAATGGAACCAAAACACCCTCCAACAGCAACTTCTTCCAACAATCCAACAACAGTTTGGTGAAGAACAATGCATTTTCCAGCACGATGGAGCACCGTGCCATAAGGCAAAGGTGATAACTAAGTGGCTCGGGGACCAAAACGTTGGCATTTTGGGTCCATGGCCTGGAAACTCCCCAGATCTTAATCCCATTGAGAACTTGTGGTCAATCCTCCAGAGGCGGGTGGACAAACAAAAACCACTAATTCTGACACACTGCAAGAAGTGATTATGAAAGAATGGGTTGTATCAGTCAGGAATTGGCCCAGAAGTTGATTGAGAGCATGCCCAGTCGGATTGCAGAGGTCCTGAAAAAGAAGGGCCAACACTGCAAATACTGACTCTTTGCATAAATGTCATGTAATTGTCGATAAAAGCCTTTGAAACGTATGAAGTGCGAGTAATTATATTTCACTACATCACAGAAACAACTGAGACAAAGATCTAAAAGCAGTTTAGCAGCAAACTTTGTGAAAACCAATATTTGTGTCATTCTCAAAACTTTTGGCCAAGACTGTACATACAGGGCCGGCCTTAGGTGTTCAGGCGCCCTGTGCAAGCCCCCCCCCCCCCCCAAAAAAAAAATAAAAAAATAAATATTGTGTGGCACAGTGTAGGCTATATGTGTATAACAAACATATTTCACATGAACGCTTACAGTTACTTGGCTTGGCCCTTGGGGATCTCGGACGCCACTTCCACACTTTGGCCGGGGGCTCGGCGGAGCTGATGAGGTGTTTTATCCTAATGAGAAAGATTTCATAATAAGGATTTGGAGAAGAGGCAGAGGGATAGCAGAGCAGGGAGAGGCTGGTGCTGCTACTAGGGGGTCATACCATGGGGGAGTAATAAAGCCCACCATAATGCCCCCCCAGTAGAAATAATTCTCCTTATAATGTGACAGTGCAAAAAATACCCCCTTGTAATGCCCCCATTTGAGCTAATGTCCTCATAGTGCCCCCATAATGTGCCAGTATAAAATACCCCTATATAGTGCCCCTAGTAAATGACCCCATAGTGCTCCACACCCTCCTTCCTCCTAGTGCCCCCATAATGTACCAGTATAAAATGCTCCAGTAGATGCCCTCAGTGTCCCCCATAATTTGCAAGTATAAAATACCCCTTCTTAGTGCCCCCCGTAGATGACCCCATAGTACTCCTCTCCCCCTTACCCATAGTACCCACCATGTGTCCCATGTATAAAATTGTACTGTACAGAGAGCCCATATAAAATACCCCTTCTTTGTGGCCTCAGTAGATGCCCCTATAGTGCCCCCAATCATGTGCCAGTATTAACAGCCCCCCCATGCCAGTAATAATAGCCCCCTATGCCAGTAATAGCAGCCCCCCTGTGCCAGTAATAGCAGCCCCCAGTAATAACAGCCCCCCTGTGCCAGTAATAACAGCCCCCAGTAATAACAGCCCCCAGTAATAACAGCCCCTCTGTGCCAGTAATAACAGCCCCCAGTAATAATAGCCCCTCTGTGTCAGTAATAACAGCCCCTCTGTGCCAGTAATAACAGCCCCCGCCAGTAATAACAGCCCCCCCTTTGCCAGTAATAACAGCCCCCCCTTTGCCAGTAATAACAGCCCCCCCTTTGCCAGTAATAACAGCCCCCCCCCTTTGCCAGTAATAACAGCCCCCCCCCTTTGCCAGTAATAACAGCCCCCTTTTGCCAGACAGTAATAACAGCCCCCGCCAGTAAAAGTATTGTATATAATAAAAAACAAACAAACACATACTTACCTCCATGTCAGTGATGCGATGCAGGCCTCTTCTGGCCTGTGTCCCATGCTGTATGGCTCAGGCGGCGCGATGACGTCATTACGCCGCCTGCGCCGGTCTCTGATAGGCTGCAGGCACTAGGCCGGCAGCCTATCAGAGGAAGGGAAAGGGACACGCCTCTCCCTCCCCTACCGCAGCACAGGCAATGGAAGCGCTCATCTCCCTGTGCCCAGCCGCCGCCAGCTCGCTCACCTGCCGCAGCCCGCATATTACACTGCGAGCTGTCGGCCGCCCGGCGCCCCTGTCGCTATGTCGCCCTGTGCGGCCGCACAGCCCGCACACCCCAAAGGCGGGCCCTGTGTACATAAGGCACAATAAATCACATTTAACTTAATAACTGTGCATCAACTCTGTTAGTAGTAATGATCCATTTGCAGTAGTACTTCTGGGGAACTGCACATGCCAATAGCCAATCTTGTGCATGTCACTTTGCAGGAAAAAATGTTGAGTGAACTCTGTAGCCACATTACTCATCATGCGCTGCCTCATGTCTCCTAGGAAACACTTACCTTTCGTAATTTCACGGCAAAGTGTCTTAAATCCATGTAATTGGGAGTCCCCAGCACAGGAATTGGGGTAGGTCCGGGAGGCAGTGACTTGTATCTGTTCAGTCTGGACCATGATAGAAGAATATAGACAGTGAGGATGAGGACGATAGAAAGAGCGAGGATGGTGGTCAGCTCCATGGCTCCTGTGATTAGAAACAGAGAATGGGATTAGTAATTCCATCTTTGTGCTCAGCGATCTCTGAAGTCAAACATCTCAGTACAGTATTCCCACAGGGAATTGTGCTGGAGTGTAACAGTGGAATCGTTTCTCTCTGGGTGGAACAATATTTGCTGGTTATCGATACAAAATATAAAAATGATAGAAAATTATAATGACAAGGTGGAGAATAAATCCACAAATCCGAATTTCCTTGCACTTTGTCGTAACAAATAGGGATGAGCGAACCCAGACCGGAATGTTTAGGCGTGTAACGAACATTACTGTGTCCGAGTACTCGAACACCGACATTGGCGAGAAAATCCATGTTCGGTGTTTGGATATTAAATAAAGCTTGTTGAAAGGCTGCAGCGCAGCCAATCAGCAAGCTTTTACCCTGGGTTCACACCTGAGCGTTTCTCAAACGCGCGTTTTACGCGCGTTTTTGTCGCGCATTTTTATGCGCGTTTTTTGCAATAGTAAACGCGCGTTTGACGCGCGTTTGTGTGATTGACTGCAGTGTCCTATGGCCACAAACGCGCGTCAAAACGCCCCAAAGAAGCTCAAGTACTTGATTATGCGTCGGGCGTTGTACAGCGCGATCGTACGCGCTGTAAAACGCCCAGGTGAGAACCATTCCCATAGGGAAGCATTGGTTTTCATGTGTTGAGCGTTTTACAGCGCGTTTGAACGCGCTGTAAAACGCTCAGGTGTGAACTTAGGGTTAAGCTGTGGGCACTTGGAGCCATCGCAGTCATGCCTAGTATTGGTATGGCTGTGATTGGCCGGGGCAGCCCCTGACCATGCATGCATAAATGCTGAGTCACGTGTTGCACCGCCATTCTGCTCTAACTAGTCTATGGGACAGGAAGCTGCTGCAGTGAGGGAGAGGGTCAGTGACATGAACGCATTGCACCCGCATGGGACCCGGACCCATTCATTTCACCCCATACAAGTGAATGGAGCTGCGTCAAAATCGCATCCGCAAGCAAGTGCATATGTGATGCATTTTTTATGCACGGTTGCTAAGAGATGTTGTTTGTACACATTCAGTTTTTTATTACGCGCGTGAAAAATGCATCAAAACGCCTTAGGCTTTAATGTGGAGGTTCAGTCTGAGGGCGACCTAAAGGCGTGTTTTCTCTGTGCTGTACAGCTCCAATGCACCAGTGACACAGAAATACGACACGTAAACGGGCTGTTAACCCCTTCAGGACCAAGCTCGTTTTTACATTCAGGACCAAGCCACATTTACCAAGCCTTCATTTTACTTTATGCGGTAATAACTTTAAAACACTTGTACTTATCCAAGCCATTCTGAGATTGTTTTCTCGACATATTTTGTACTTCATGACGGTGGTAAATTTGAATCAAAATATTTCATTTTTATTTATAAAAAAAATACCAAATTTACCCAAAATTTCGAAAAATTAGCAATTTTCAAAATGTATATTTCTCTGCTTTTAAAACAGATAGTGATACCTCCTAAATTTGTTATTACTTTGTCTACTTCATGTTTGAATCATTTTGCAAATTACTTTTTTTTTTTTTTTGGGGACGTTAGAAGGCTTAAAAGTTTAGAAGCAAATCTTGAAATATTTCAGAAAATTTCTAAAACCCACTTTTTAACGACCAGTTCATGTCTGAAGTCACTTTGTGAGGCTTACATAAAAGAAACCACCCAAAAAGGACCCCATTTTAGAAACTACACCCCTCAAGGTAAATTTTTTCCAGTAACAAAGCAAGGGTTAACAGCCAAACAAAGCTCAATATTTGTTACCCTGATTCTGTAGTTTACAGAAACACCCCATATGTGGTTGTAAACTGCTGTACGGGCACACGGCAGGGCGCAGAAGGAAAGGAATGCCATACGGTTTTTGGAGGGCAGATTTAAAAGGGAATCTGTCACCTATTTGTACCATATAAAACCGTTTACAGAGCAATGTGCAATAAAGTACCTTCTTACCTACATGTGTCTTCTTTCTTTTATTCAACTTTTCATTCTTATAAAAAAAGCGATTTGTCTGATATGCATATGAGGTTCCAAGGTGCCCAGAGGGGCGTTATTACTCTGCTCTAGTGCCCAGTAACGCCCCCCCCCCCTGCAGTGTCTAGCCCGCCTCTCCAGAGGGCAACAGCCTCAATAGTGTCACTGGCCCCGGCGCATGCCCAGTGACACTATTGAGGCTGTTGCCCTCTGGAACAGAAGAATTGTGCAGGTGCAGGCACTCACCGATACTGCGCCTGCGCAGGATTTCGGAGGACAAGAGGGGAGGAAGGGAGGTCCGGTGCAATGAATAGAATAAATGACGTAATGGGGAGGGGGGGGGGGGGCGCCGTAGGCCAAGAGAGGAATAAGGAACGCCCGATGAAGTGAATAAATTAAATGACGTAATCGTTAGGGGGCGGCGCCGTAGGCCAAGAGAGGAGGAAGCACGATGGGGCAATGAATAAATTAAATGACGTAGTGGGGAGGGGGCGGCGCCGTTCGGCAAGTATGTGGGAGGACATTTATTTCTTAGGAGGCCGGCTGGGCACTGCAGGGGGGCGTTACTGGGCACTAAAGCAGAATAATAACGCCCCTCTGGGCACCTTGGAACCTCATTTGCATATCAGACAAATCGCTTTTTTATAAGAATGAAAAGTTGAATAAAAGAAAGAAGACACATGTAGGTAAGAAGGTACTTTATTGCACATTGCTATGTAAACGGTTTTATATGGTCAAAATAGGTGACAGATTCCCTTTAACTGGGATAATTTTACGTTTCCAGGTCACATTTGAAGACCCCATTTTGGAAACTACGGGATAAGGTGGCAGTTTTGTTGGTACTATTTTAGGGTACATATGATTACACTTTTTGTGAGGCAAGGTAACAAAAAATATCTGTTTTGGCACAGTTTTTATTTTTCTTTATTCACAGTGTTCATCTGACAGGTTAGATCATGTGGTATTTTATAGAGCAGGTTGTTACGGATGCGACAATACCAAATTTGACAACTTTTTTGGGTTGTTTGTTTCAGTTTGACATAATCAAGCATTGTTGAAAAAAAATTTTTAGGGTCTCCATATTCTGAAAGCCATAGTTTATTTTTATTTTTTGGGCGACTGTCTTATTTAAGGGCTAATTTATTTCCGTATGAAAAGACAGTTTGATTGGCACTATTTTAAGGTGTGTATGAATTTTTGATCGCTTGCTATTACACTTTTTGTGATGTAAGGTGGCAAAAAAATAGCTTTTTTTACACTGTTTTAATTTAATTTTTTTAATGGTGTTCATCTGAAGGGTTCTTTCATGTGATATTTTTATACAGCAGGTTCCCTTGGACGCGGTGATACCTAATATGCATACTTTTTTTATTTAAGTTTTACACAATAACAGCATTTTTGAAACAAAAATGTTTTTGTGTCTCCATAGTTTAACAGACATAGTTTATTTATTTTTTGGGGCGATTGTCTTAGGTAGGGACTCATTTTTTGTGGGATGAGATGATGGTTTGATTGGTATGATTTTGGGGTGCATATGACTTGTCACTCTGCTGTGCTTAGTGTAGGGAGAGGATGCTGCTGCTGTGTCACAACCATGGTTGTGGTTGTGACTCCTTGGTTCGCATGCTGTTGTCAGCGGTTTGTCTTATGTTGTCTTCCACAGGTGTGGGCTCTGTATCTCGCCTCACATGTGGTTGCCGCAGGCAACATAAGGTTGTTGGCAGTGGAGCGGCCTGAGCGGTTGCTAGACGCTCGCTGTCACGGCATGCAGTTGCCTCTGGCTATGTGTGATTTTAGTGTTCACTCTTTATGTTTGGTGAAAGGGAGTTTGATGTCTGTACACTTCCCCTTTAAGTGACACTTACCTGGTTTGGTGATGGAAGGGTTAAACTCATTTCCTAGTGTGTGTGTGGGTGTGGCCGCTTGGGCTATTTAGCTTCCTGCTGGATGGCAGAAGTTTGAGGGGTACTCCAGGCATGTTGCTGGAGTCGTTCTCCTGGTATCCTGTTACCATCCTTCCAGTAAGGGCCACCCTTGCGGTCATAAAACCGAATCCCTGATGTTAAGTTGATGTCTTATGCTTTTGGTTTTTTATTGCAGCTATGGATGTCCAGGTTCCTGTGTGTTCTTATGTGTGTGCTGTCATCTTAAAGTTTGTGTGGACAGCGAATCTGAGCACGGGTTCCAGTCAGCAAGGATGTGGCAGGTTAGTGTGGAACTGTTTGGTTCACCTGTCACATCCATAGGTCTGTTCATGTTCCCCTTCTCCTTGCTGCTTGGTCAGTGAGACTCCTGGTCCTCCGTGCCTAGGAGGAATAGGTTGTCTCTACCCTGCTCCTAGTTCAGGGCCACGCTGAGGGCTTGTAGAGACTATGGGTTCCAGAGTATGAGCCCTCCTACCATCAAGGTCGGCTCATACGGCAGTGTTAGGGATGCAACAGGAGGTGACCTGCTCCCTAATTCTGTCGTCCTGGCCGAGTAGCGACCGGACATCTTTCGACATCGCACGGCTGAGGGTTTCCCCCATCCTCAGCCGTGACATGCTGTGAGGGATAGAATAGGACAGAATGCCCTGAGCCCAGTGACAAAGAAATTACTTGTTAGTTAGGTGGGCGGCAGCGGACATTTTATGCAAGCTCAGTGCACCAGCACAGCATATGTGCTTTTGTGACATTCACATCCAAGCTTGAAATACTGCAATAATAATCTGGTTTTAAAAAAACACCCTTTTTGGGCAAAATACACAATTTTACATTCCTTGCTACATCTGCACATGTGAAATTCAAGCGTTATATACTGCTGTCATATTCTGTTAGTAACAAAAACACCCTTTTTGGGCAAAATACTTAATATTGCAGCCTTTTCTGCATCTGTCATTGTGAGATACACCCTTTAGATACTGTGGTTCTATTATGTTATTAGAAAAACACCCATTTTGGGCAAGATTCTAAATTTGAGAAATATGAGGAGAGTGTCAAATAAGGGACGTGGCCCAGGTCGTGGTGCTGCTGGTGGAGGTCCTGTTGCAGGGAGAGGACATGGTAGATCTGTGCCAGCTACACGCACAAGTGAAACACCTTCCTCAGGTGCGAGTAGGCGACAAAACCTGAAGCGGCATTTGGTCGGGCCTAATGCGGCTCTACGAATTGTGAGGCTAGAACAAGTACAGGCGATAGTAGAATGGGTTTCTGACAGTGGATCCAGTTCCTTCACATTGTCTTCCACCCAGTCTCCTGCTGAAAGACCACAGTTGGCACCTGCAGCCGATATCCATCAGTCTTTCACCTCACCCTCTTGCAAATCAGCCAAGCAGTTTGAGCCCCAAGTCATGCAGCAGTCTCTTCTGCTTTTTGATGACTCTGTTAGCAGGGTTTCCCAGGGCCATCCACCTATCCCTGCCCCAGAAGTGGAAGATTGAGTTCATCGATGCCCAAACACTTATCTTTCAAGATGAGTACATGGGAGGACCATCGCAGCATGTCTCGGATGATGACGAAACACAGGTGCCAACTGCTGGGGCTTTCGAAAGTGTGCAGACCGACAAGGAAGTCTGGGGTGAAGACTGGGTGGAAGATGATGTGGAGGAGGATGAGGTCCTCGACCCCACATGGAATCAAGGTCATGCGAGTGACCCATGTACTGTAGTTCGGAGGAAGAGGCGGTGGTTGCACAGAGTCACCAGCACAGGAGAGGGAGCAGAATGCAAAAGCGGAGTGGCCGTCCTCTAGACAGTACGCCTCCTACTGCCCACCGCATCAAGGGACCGAGCACACCAAAGCCAGATCCAAGGAGTTCCCTGGCGTGGCAGTTCTTCAGACAATGTGCTGACGACAAGACATGAGTGGTTTGCACTCTGTGCAATCAGAGCCTGAAGCGAGGCATAAACGTTCTCAACCTGAGCACAACCTGCATGACCAGGCACTTAAGTGCAAAGCACGAGCTGCAGTGGAGTAGACACCTCAAAAACAAAGAAAGGTCTCTGGCTCCTCCTGCTTCCTCTTCTGCTGCAGTCTCGACCTCTTCATCCACCTCTGAAGTGACAGTGCCACCTGCCACCCCGCAAACAGAGGATCTGCCAGCAACACCAACACCTGGGTCACCAAGCATCTCCACAATGTCCCACGCAAGCGTTCAGCTCTCCATCTCCCAAATGCTGGAGAGGAAGAGGAAGTACCCCCCTACCCACCCACGATCCCTAGCCCTGAATGCCAGCATTTCTAAATTACTGGCCTTTGAAATGCTGTCATTCCGTCTCATGGAGGCGGAGAGTTTGAAAGGCCCTATTGCGGTGGCTGTCCCAGCCACCACTACTTTTCAAGGCGAGCCATCCCTTCCCTGCACAACCAAGTAGGGGACAAAATCAGGTGTGCACTGTGCAACGCCATCTGTGGCAAGGTGCACCTGACTACGGATACGTGGATCAGTAAGCACGGTCAGGTCCGTTATATCTCCTTTGGTTGTGCAGAGATTCTTTAAAAATTACCCCGATATGTCAGAGCTGCTGCATAAAGTGCGGGCCGTCTGTGCGCGCTTTCGGCGTTCTCACTCGGCTGCTGCTCGCCTGTCAGCGATGCAGCGTAACTTCGGCCTTCCCACTCACCGCCTCATATGCGACGTGCCCACAAGGTGGAACTCCACCTTGCAGATGCTGGCCAGACTGTGCGAGCAGCAGGAGTTCGTGGAGTTTCAGCTGCAGCACGCATGGGTGAGTTGCTCGGAGGAACAGCACCACTTCACCACCAATAACTGGGCCTCCATGCACGACCTGTGTTCCTTGTTGCGCTGTTTTGAGTACTCCACCAACATGGCCAGTGTCGATAACGCCATTACTATCCCACTTCTATGCCTCCTTGAAAAAATGCTCCTGGAGATGATGGACGAGGATGTGCCACAGGAGGAGGAGGAAGAGGGATCCTTTCGTAGGGTTTCTGGCCAGTCATTCCCAAGTAGCTCCGAGGGTGGGTTCCTGCACTGACAAACCCAAGGTACACAATTGTCCAGCCAGGGCACAGTTCTGGAGGATGACGAGGTGGAGGATGAGGAGGAGGAGATGGAGGAGGAGGAACCATGTTCACAGCAGGGTGGCACCCAGACCAGCTCATGGCCATCACTGGTGCTTGGATGGGGGGATACAGAGTACACCTCCCACAGAGGACAGATTTCGTTGCCTCTGGGCAGCCTGGCACACTTGAGCGATTACATGCTGCAGTGTCTCAGCAATGACCGCTGAGTCGCCCACATTCTAACTTGTGCTGATTACTGGGTGGCCACGCTGCTGGATCCCCGTTACAAGGACAACGTACAGTCCTTAATTCCGTCACTGGAGCGTGATCGTAAGATGCGCAAATACAAGCACGCGCTGGTAGACGCGCTGCTAGTGGCATTCCCACCTGACAGCGGGGGCACAGCGGAAGCACAAGGCAAAGGTAGAGGATGAGGAAGAGGTCACCAACGCAGCTGGGGCACCGCCAGCACCTCAGAAGGCAGGGTTAGCATGGCCGAAATGTGGAAATGTTTTGTAAGCACGCCACAACATCCAGCACCACAAGCTGATATGGAACGTCTTAGCAGGAGGCAGCATTTCACCAACATGGTGGAGCAGTATGTGTGCACACGCCTACACGTACTGAATGACGGGTCTGCCCCCTTCAACTTCTGGGCCTCCAAATTGGGCACATGGCCTGAGCTTGCCCTTTACGCCTTGGAGGTGTTGGCCTGCCCTGCAGCCAGTGTATTATCTGAATGCGTGTTTAGCACGGCAGGGGGCGTCATCACAGACAAGCGGAGCCGCCTGTCCACAGCCAATGTGGACAAGCTCACGTTCATTAAAATGAACCAGACCTGGATCCCTCAGGACTTGTCTGTACCTTGTGCAGAATAGACATGTATACCGGCACTAAGCAGCCATTGTTATACTGCAGCGCAATTGCTCATGTTTGTATTTTGGATATTTCACACTCTTTTGGAGTGTACCTTAATTTTACAAAATTAAATTAAAACCAAAAACCTGTGTTGGCTATCTCGTCCTCCTCCACCGCCACTTACACCTACTCCGCTACGTCCACCGCCTCCTCAAATTCCTACTCCATATGAAACTCCACCTCATAAATCAAAAAAAAATTTGTACTTATTTTATTTTATATAATTTCACTACTTTGTCATTTACATTTTCGGGTGCAATTCACCAACTTTTGGGTGTATAGTACCACTGCTATACCTAGTAGGCCGGTTAACAAAGAAAACAATTTGTCAGTTACATTTTCAGTTGAAATTCAACACTTTTTGGGTGTGAAGTACCACTGCTATACCTAGTAGACAGGTTAAACAATAAAACTATTTGTTTGTTACATTTTATGGTGAAATTCACCAGTTTTTGGGTGTGATGTACCACTGCTATACCTAGTAGGCCATTTAAAAAAATAATAATAATAATTGTCAGTTACATTTTCTGGTGAAATTCAGCATTTTTTTTGTGTGGTGTACCACTGCTATACCTATTAGATCAGTAAAGAAAAAAAAAACATTTTATTAGTTACATTTTATGGTCAAATTCACCAATTTTTGGGTGTAATATACCCCTCCTCTACCTAGTTGACAGCTTAATAAATTTCAATAATTTTATTTTAAATTTTCGGGTGACAATAAACAATTTTTTTCTGTCATAGACCCCTGCTCTACCAAATAGACAGGTTAATTAATTTCTGTAATTTTTCTGTTACATTCTTGGGTTGACATTATACAATTTTAGAGGTGAATAAACCCCTGCTCTGCGTAGGTGACAGGGAATAAAATTTTGAAATGCTTCTTTAATTGATGCGCGCCACCTCCTTTGATTCAATGCTTAAACTTAAACAAGTTATACCATAGAACATAGAAACATAGAAACATAGAATGTATCGGCAGATAAGAACCATTTGGCCCATCTAGTCTGTACCACATTTAAGCTTCAATACTTTGTCCCACATTTCCGCTATACTCTTTTGGCCAACATTTGCGCCTCAATAGCTTTCACCACAATTTCGCTTGACTCTTTTGGGCCACATTTGGGCTTCTGTAATTTGTCCCACATTTGCACCTCAATAGCTTTTCCCACATTTCTACTCGTTCCCAATTTTTTAAAATAAATTTATCTCCCCTAAATTTGGTCTATTTTTCTCACGCTCCCTCTCCGGCTTGGAAACCTGATTCCCCGCCACCCGTAATCACCATGGTAGGCGCATAAAAGAACATCGAAATTTGATAGAGCAGATATCAAATTGGATCGTAAACATCACGGGGACGTGCGACATGGTGGGGCAGTAAGTGTGCACACGCCTACACGAAATTACTGACAGGGGTCAGCCCATGCAACTTCTGGGTCTCCAAATTGGGCACATGGCTTGAGCTTGCCCTTTACGCCTTGGAGGTGCTGGTCTGCCCTGCAGCGGTGTATTATCTGAACGTGTGTTTAGCACGACTGGAGGGTTATATTTCCCAATGTTTTGGAGTGTACCCTAATTTAAAAAAATTATAATAATTTTAAAACAAAAAGCAGTGTATGCTACCTCCTCCTCCTCCACCGCCACTTCCACCTACACCGCCACATCCATCACCTCTTCAACCTCCTACTGTCACGGACGGTGTACGGGAAACAAGACAATGCAACATGCATATATGACTCACTGGATCCAAAGCTAAGGAACCAAGGGGAGACCCCAAGACCTAGCACTTTCCCTGGCTGCTCAGCCTATGCAAAGATCCCAGAGGTGGATGGTTGCATAGCCACGTACCTCGACTATATAACCCCTGAACACCCTACAATAGTGAGGGGACACGACCACCGGCTCCCTACACCAGACACGGAGGGAGTCAGGGTCACCTGGGATCCAGCAAACAGAAAATAACTGATAAATGTTCAGCACTTAACTTTGTAGCAGACTGGTAAACAGGATCAGCATGCACACACACTCCAGGAAGTAGTATAAGCCGCCCAGTAATGCATTATGGGGAGGAATTTAAAGGGATGCAATCAGTCCAACTACATGACAGCTGAGAGAGGCTAACGAGATGAGGAACTGAATACCACAACAAAGAGAACTCAAGGAGGAGGTTCTGAAAGGCTTCTGTCAGAGCTTCTCAGCTGTCTGGTTGTGACACCTACTCCATATGGACCTGGTCCTCCTAGATCAAGATTATTATTTTTTATTTTTCCGTATTTTATGTTATTTAAAGTCATTTTCCTATCCACATTTGTTTGCAGAACACTTGCCATGCTCTTAACCACATTTTTTTACGACATTTGCAGCCCTCTAGCCCTTTCCATGACATTTTTACAGCTATTTTAGTGCTCAAAAGTTCTAGTCCCTATTGACTTCAATGGGGTTCGGGGCCAAGTTCGGGTCCCGAACTGAAATTTTTCTGTGAAGTTCGGCTAAACCCGTCGAACCTGAACAACCAGATATCTGCTCAACTCTATATTTAACATAATAAAAGCATTTTTAAAACAAAACAAATCATGTTTTAGTGTCTCTATAGTCTGAGAGACATATTTGTTCTATTTTTTGGGCGATTGTCTTAAATAGGGCCTCATTTTTTTGTAGGATGAGATGATGTTTTGATTTGTATGATTTTGGGTGCATATGACTTTATCGCTTGCTATTACACTTTTTGTGATGTAAGGTGCCAAAAAATTGATTTTTTTACACAGTTTTTATTTTTTAAGGTGTTCATCTGTGGGGTTAAGGCTACTTTCACACTAGCGTTCGATCGGATCCGTTCTGAACGGATCCGATCATAATAATGCAGACGGAGGCTCCGTTCAGGACGGATCCGTCTGCATTATTTTTAGCATATAACAGCTAAGTGTGAAAATAGCCTCGTACGGATCCGTCCAGACTTTCAATGTAAAGTCAATGGGGGACGGATCCGCCTGAAGATTGAGCCATATTGTGGCATCTTCAAACGGATCCGTCCCCATTGACTTACATTGTAAGTCTGGACGGATCCGCACGGATCCGCACGGATCCGCACGCCTCCGCACGGCCAGGCGGACACCCGAACGCTGCAAGCAGTGTTCAGCTGTCCGCCTGTCCGTGCGGAGGCGAGCGGAGCGGAGGCTGAACGCCGCCAGACTGATGCAGTCTGAGCGGATCCGCTCCATTCAGACTGCATCAGGGCTGGACGGCTGCGTTCGGGTCCGCTCGTGAGCCCCTTCAAACGGAGCTCACGAACGGACCCATGAACGCTAGTGTGAAAGTAGCCTAAGTCATTTGGTATTTTTATAGAGCAGGTTGCTATGGATGCGGCGATATCTTATACGGGTATTTCTACTTAAATTTTTTTTTTTTACATTTAACACAATAAAAGCATATTTGAAACAAAAAATAAATAAAATCATGTTTTAGTGTCTCCATAGTCTGAGAGCCATAGGTTTTTTTATTTTTGGGCGATTGTCTTAGGTAGGGGCTCATTTTTTTGGCGGGATGAGGTGACGGTTAGATTGGTACTATTGTGGGGGGAATACGCCATTTTGATCACTTGTTGTTGCACTTTTAGTGATTCAAGGTGACAAAAATGTTTTTTTTGCACAGTTTTTAGGTTATTTTAGTCAAGTAATTTTGTTTACTTTTTAGGCTACTTTTACACCTGCATTAGTTGCGGATCTGTCTGGTATCTGCACAGATGAATCCGCACCTATAATGCAAACGGTTGTATCCGTTCAGAACTGATCTGTTTGCATTATTCTATTTAAAAAAAGTTTACGTCAAAACGAATCCGTCCTGACTTACATTGAAAGTCAATGGGGGGCGGATCCATTTTCAATTCCACCATATTGTGTCAGTGAAAACGGATCCGTCCCTATTGACTTACATTGTAGTCAAGCAGCGTTTTGGTGTCCGCATCCAGAGCGGAATGGAGGAGGAACGGACTTCACAAATAGAATTCAAAACGCCAGTGCGAAAGTAGCCTTAGTCCCACTTTGGGGCTTCACCTTTTCAGGGTTTGAGCCGTGTTTCAATTCAGTACAATACATTATGTATTGCACTGAATTGAACATCCTCACGTACATGTACATGATATTGCGGGAAGGGGTTAATTCTCTTGGTGACAAAGCCATTTTTGGGGGTTCCAAAGTCCACAGTTGCATCCTTATTACTGTAATAGGAGAGTTAATCAGTCTGTTAATTGTGTCGCTTACATAACACTATTTTTAGGGATTCCATAGTCCTCTCTTTCATCTGTCTTACTGTAATAGGAGAGTTAATTACTCTGCTGATTGTGTTGGTGACATAAAGCTATTTTTGGGGGTTCCAAAGTCCACAGTTGTATCCGACTTACAGTTATGAGAGAGTTAGTCAGTCTGGGTATTAGCCATTTATAGGGGCTCCAAAGTCCACCATTTCATCAGTCTTACTGTAATAGGAGAGTAAAGCAGTCTGTTAATTGTGTCACTGACATAAATCTATTTTTTGGGGATTGAAAGTGCACCATGGCATCTGTCTTACTGTGATAGGAGATAAGTCTAGTATTTGTGTATGTGACATAAAGCCATTTTTAGGGGTTCCAAAGTCCACATTTGCACCTGTCTCACTGTTATAGAATAGTTAATCAGTCTGTTAATTGTGTCAGTGACATAAAGGCATGTTTTGGGTTTCCAATGTCCACCGTTTCATTCGTCTTACTGTAATAAGAGAGTTAATCAGTCTGTTAATTGTGTTGATGACAGAGCAATTTTTGGGGGTTCTGAAGTCCACCATTACATCCGTGTTACTGTAATAGGAGAGTTATTCAGTCTGTTAATTGTGTCGGTGACATAAAGCCATTTTTTAGGTCTCCAAAGTGGATCGTTGCCTCTGTCTTACTCTAATAGGAGAGTTAATAAGTCTGGTAATTGTTTTGGTGACATAAATCAAATTTTAGGAGTTCCAAAATCCACAGTTGCATCCATCTTACTGGAATAGGAGAGGTACTTGTGTCGGTGATATAAACCCATTTTTTGTGTTTCCAAAGTCCACTGTTGCATCGGTCTTACTGTAATAAGTTATTGTGTTGATGACATAAAGCAATTTTTGTGAGTTTCAAAATCCACTGTTGCATCTGTGTTATTGTGACATAAAGCCGTTTTGTGGTGTAACAAAGTCTGAAGTTGCATCCATCTTACTGTAATTAGAGAGTTAATCAGTTTAATTGTGTCTTTAACATAAAGCCTTATTTTAGAGGTCACAAAGTCCATCGTTGCAACCGACTTACAGTAATAGGAGAGTTAATAAGTCTACTTTTTGTGTCAGTGATATAAAGCCATTTTTGTGGGTTCTAAAGTCCATACCTGCATCTGTCTTACTGTAATAGGAGAGTTAATCAGTCTGTTAATTGTATCAGTAACAAAGTCATTTGTAGGGGTTCCAAAGTCCACCATTGCATCCGTCTAACAGAAATAGGAGAGTTAATCAGTCTACTAATTGTGTTGGTGATATAAGGCCATTTTTAGGGGTTCTGAAATCAACCATTGCACCCATCGTACTGTATTAGGAGAGTTAATAATTCTGGTAATTGCATTGGTGACATAAAGTCATTTTTAGAGCTTCCAAAGTCCACCATTGCATCAGTCTTACTGTAATAGGAGAGTTAATCAGTCTGTTTATTGTGTCGGTGACTTAAAGCCATTTGTAGGGGTCCCAAAGTCCACCATTGCATCCATCTAATAGTAAAGGTAAACAGTCTGTTAATTGTGTCGGTGACATAAATCAATTTTTGTGGAGTGCCGAAGTCCTACGTTGCATCTGTCTTACTGTAATAGGAGAGTTAATCAGTCAGTTATGTAGGTGACATAAAGCAAATTTTTTGGGTTACAAAATCCACCGTTACATCAGTCTTACTGTAATAGGAGAGTTAATCAGTCTGTTAATTGCACCGGTGACATAAAGCCATTTTTTAGGGTTCCAAAGTCCGACGTTGCATCTGTCTTACTGTAATAGGAAAGTTAATAAGTCTTTTAATTGTGACGATGACATAAAGCCAGTTTTTGATGTTCCAAATAGTGATGATCGGCAGGGGCAATATTCAAACTCGCGATATATCACGAATATTTAGGCAAATATTTGATAAATATTCGTTATATTCTCTTCGATTGTGCTATTATGTGCGCGTGCGCACTATTAGCTACATAAGTGATGAAAATGGTTGGCAGCAACTTTCGAGATAGTAAGAAAGAACTCCCGATCATTGTAAGCAATTGCACATTATAGCACTGTTTTAGATTAAAATTCCATGCATGTCATAACAATAGCTTTATATGCAGATAGAGTTTTTCAAAGTATTCGAGATCGCACCAATCGCCACTATTGATTTGAATATGTTAGCGCAATACATACAACTTCACCTTTAATCAGGTCTGACAACATAATACTGATTGGTGCACTTAGTATTGTTGTGACATCACAGCGCTATGTCTGTAGCTGTATGTATGGACAGCAGAGAAATCTCTCTCACATGCACATTGCCACACACTATAACCTATACTATCTAATAGTGTGGAGCGCAAATATTCGAATAGCAAATTTTTATCGTGAATATCGCCACTTCGAGAATTCGCTAATATTTAGAATATAGTGCTAAGCATTCGTTATATCGAATATTCAGCATTTTTTCCATCTGAACACATGATTCCTCTCTGCTTCTTGCTTGTGGCCAATGAGAAGGAAGCAATGTCAAGTTCACAACAATGCTGCCCCAATCAGTAATCTGTAGTCAGACCTGCTAAAATGTGAAGCTACACGTAGTGAAAAAGTATTCCTAGTCACTGCCGATTAGCGCAATCGCGAATATATTGGAGCCCTCTATCTGCATATAAAGCTATTGTAATGTTCTGCCGTGCCGACCATTTTCTCCAGTCTCAGGAGAACTTGTGAAACTTCTAGCAGCTTGAAAAATGTAGCCAAAGTGACCCACGCCTGTATTTCGCGTTAGGAATTTGCATTACATCATTTTTACATTGCTGATTTTTCGCATTCAATAAAATAATCTTGAATTCGCGAATATATGACAAATATTCTACAAAATATTTGTGAAATATTGCGAATATAGCCCCTGCCACTCATCACTACTAACTATATGGATTATATATTTCAGCTCTATAACCTACACTACTCCCTGCACTGGACCCTATCAGCTGTTCAGCTACACAATTCCCTATTACCATCTAACACTATCGGGATTATTTATATGGGATTTGGAGTGTAGTTTGATAAAGCACAGCACAGTATTCAAGCTCCTCGCTCTCTCACATGAAACTCCACAAAATGCCTGTTATATATAGTAAACTTGTAGGTAACTTTCCTATTGGTTGCTGGGGATGTAGCTGAGCTGTGACAAAGCCTTCTCATTGGCCCACAAGCTAGAAGAAGGGAGGGATGATCACCTGATGTGTACTGTCTTAAGGAAAAAAAAAAAAAAAAGAATATTTGTCATTACGAATATATAGCACTATATTCGAAATGTTCGCGAATTATCGAACTGCCGATATTCGTGGTAAAAATTCGTAAGACAAATATTCTCGCTCAACACTAGTTCCAAAGACCACTGTTGCATCTGTCTTACTGTAATAGGAGAGTTAATCAGTTGCTAATTGTGTCGGTGACATAAAGCAATTTTTCGGTGTTCCAAAGTCTGACTTTGCATCCATCTTACTAAAATAAAAGAGTTAATCAGTCTGTTAATTGTGTCGGTGACATGAAGCTATTTTTGGGGGTTCCAAAGTCCTACGTTGCAGCCATCTTACAGTAATAGGAGATACAACAACTTACAGCTTAGTCTATTGCTGGATTGACTGCAGTTTATAGCTATAACACTAGATGTCGCTGTTACTAATGCTCACTTTAGTCTCTCTATGCATTTCTATGATTTGTATTTCCTGTACATTGAGGTGAACTCACAGATTTTTTTTTTTTATCCTGTCTGTGCCAGTCACCATGTAAGGTGACCTTCTGGTATTGCACGCATGTTCCAATAAACCCAGTTCCTGTCACTCCATAATGTCTGATCTGAATTCATTCCGCTGCACCCAGCAATCATACTCTGCAACACAAAGTCCACCATTGCATCTGACTTACAGTTATAGGAGAGTTAGTCTGTTTAATGTGTCAGTGAAATAAAGCCATTTACTGGGGTGTAAAGTCCACCATTGAGTAAAGCAGTCTGTTAATTGTGTCTGTGACATGAATCAATTTTTGGGGGCTTGCAAGTGCACCATTGCATCTGTCTTACTGGCTCAAGCCCTTTGAGGAGGCCACTTCATTTGTCAGTCGCCAGGACTTCAGGATGAACAACATCATTACATTCTTAACATCCTGGAGCAGATGCTGATAAAACTGTCTGGCCATGGGAAAGTAGATGTGGTGCCTACATCGCCCGTCCACCTGAGACCCGTGGGGACTGAACTGGAGGAGGAGAAAGAGGACATTCACGCACAAGCAATGTATAAATAAATGGGTGTTTTTTCTGGACAAGTAACAAGAGAGGAGCAGGAGGAGCTAGAGGGCGATGAGGAAGACCAGGCAAATGATCCGGACGCACCGTGGCAGTATGCAGTGGAGATGGAGGCAGGGAGTTCCTTGCTCAAATGTCCAGATGCATGCTGAGTTGCTTGCTAAATGACAGCTGTATTATCAACATTCAGCAGAGGGATGACTACTGGCTCTCCACCATGTCAGACCCTCACTACTGTTCCAAAATGGGGGCCTTTTTTCTTCACCCGCTAAAAGAGAGGATAAACTTTACTACTATCGAGATATTCTAAGTAGTCAGTTGGCCACTGTCTATGTGCGCCATCACCCATCCTCACGAAGGTCTGAGCGGGGGGGCCTTCTGCGCTCACGTTCCACTTCCATGGCTGCTGGAGGCAGGTGAGGGGGGAAGAGCAGCACTAGCTCCATCAGCAGAGACTAATGTCTGGAGTTACTATTGAGCAGTTTTCTTTACCCGCCCACTGAAGAAACCACCCACCAGCAGCAGCAAAACATGGAACCCACAGGTGGTGGAATACTTGGACAGCACCCAGCCATCCCAGATCCAAGATCCTCTGGACTCCTGGGCAGCCAAACTTGATTTGTGGCCGCAACTGGACGAGTTACAAGTGGACAAGTTTTCCTGCCCAGCTAGTAGTGTGGCATCAGAGTGGGTGTTTTGTGTCGCGAGGGGCATAGTTACCCCAAGGAGAACTCACCTTTCCACCCAAAATGTGGAGAGAATGACCTTTGTGAAGATGAATCAGGCATGGATCAGCCAGGATTTCCACATGCCAGTGCCTGATTTATAAGACTAGATTATTCTGGGTGCCACACCCAAACTTTGTGAAAAGAGAACCGTTTCTTCTGGTCAACTGCTTCAGCCACTATTTTGATGCTGCCACCCGCCTGCTGCCACACATCTGCTGCCATAGAAACATAGAATGTGTTGGCAGATAAGAACCATTTGGCCCATCTAGTCTGCCCAATAGTCTGCCATATTCTCCTACTGCCACCTACCATTTTGTGCTGTTACTGCCATAGCTGTTGGCCCCCACTGTGTGACTGGGCCTTTATTTTGCCTTTTCGTGCATTTGCCACCTCACCACTCTGTGACTGACCACTATGTTGACTTCTCATGCATTTGCCACCTCACCACTCTGTGACTGACCACTATGTTGACTTCTCATGCATTTGCCACCTCACCACTCTGTGACTGACCACTATGTTGACTTCTCATGCGGTTGCCAACTCACCACTCTGTGACTTGGCCACTAGTGTCCTGTTTGGCCTTGTTGACATCACCATTTATTTTACCCTTCTTCTGATCTGTCAGAAGGACGGAAAAATAAAAAACACAACGGATCCTCTCTTTAGAGCTGTAAGGCCTGGTTCATACAGTCCCTATTTTTCATCAGGACATGGTTATGACAAATGAATGAGCGGGTACAAAACACAGAAGACATGAAACCTTTCCAATCACGTGTCATCTCTATTTTGGATCCACTCATTAGAAAAGCTAGTAAATGTACCCTTTAAAATGTCACTTTAGATATAACATTTAAAATAAGACCCACAAAAATATATCAAATAAATATATATATATATATATATATATATATGATAAAAAGTGTATTTTTGGGACAGATAACCCACTGGAACTTCATACTAAATGGACTAAGGCAATAGGAAAAGGATTACCGCTATGCGGTCACTCACGATACTGTAGATCATAGGTGGAAATGACAGATGACTGGAGAGGTCACTATAAATACTTCAGATGAATGATGTTGCATCCAATGCTTGATCACCAATTCTTTGAGAATGCCAATAAATAGTGCACCAGGGAACCAAAAAATTGATGAGCTAGAGATGAGCGAATTTCTCAAAAATTTGATTTGGCCGGTTCGCCTAATTTTTCAAAGAAATCCAGATTTATTTGCGCTGAATTACGTTAAAAAATGGCTATTTCTGGGCTGCAGAGAGCCTTTATTGGGGTGTAGAACACTATGCCTTGCAGTAACACGCATAGGGAGTCTGCCGTGGTAGTGAGATAATACTGTGAGTCAGTATGACATGCAGGTGACAGGAGTCGCTCTTAGAATCACTGCACACTTCACTTATTTGGGCAGTCACGGGACCAAAAATGACAAAATAACTCAAGTATCAACTTAGCCTTACAGGTCGCTGTTAGCGCCAGGAAGAAGTGCACTCCTTTTACCCCGCCGTCAGCTGATTCCACATAGATGTCTACAGAACCTGTTCTATTAAACGCTTATACAAGTAGAGCCCTCGACAGAGTGGAGAGGGGGTCAGCAGTAAGTGTGTGTTGACGTCACTAATTAATTTGCCCTTCCTCTGATCCGTCAGAACAATAAACCCCAAAAAACTTATCCTGTCCGTAGAGCATCCGCCTTCACTCAGTCAGCGTTTGGTCAGTAATCCATCTGTATTGCTAATGCCCAAAAAAAACAGGAGTGGATCTAAAACAGAGATGACACGTGAATGGAATATTTGCATGTCTTCTGTGTTTTGTAGCCACCCCTGCTTTTGGCTACCAAATCATAAGCCAATTCTTATGGGACCATACAGGCCTTACAGCTACTACACAAGCAGGATCCGTTGTGCGCCTCATTTTTCCTTCCTTCTGACAGATCAGAAAAAAAGGTCAAATAAATGATGATGTCAGCCAGGCCGAAAGCCAAAATAGTGGACCAGTCATGAAGTGGGGAGGGTGGGAACAGCATGAGAAGTCAACACAGTGGACCTATGACATAGTGGTGAGGTTCAAGCAGCATGAGAAGTAGAGATGGCCTTGCTGTTTGCCCAGCGGTCATTTTGCGGCGAACTTTGCTCATTTGCTGTTCGCCGAACAGGCGAACATATGGCGATGTCACCGAACCGAACAGGCGAACCATATTCTTTGCATTGTGCAGAACTTTGACCCATGACACATCCATCAGGAGGGACAGGACAGCCAATTGAGACGTTTCAGCACATGGATACACCCCCTACCCTATAAATAAACCCGATCTGGCAGCCATTTTGCATTCTGTTTTTTTTGGAAGAGGTTGCTGTGTGGAGCAGGGACAGACTGTTAGGGACACCAAACACTAGCTGATAGGGCAACAAAAGGTGTGCTATCGATAGGTGTGACATACTGAGGAGTGTAATATGCTTATAATATACTTTCTAACATAGAAAGTATATTATAGTGCATTTTTATTGTGCAGTAGTTGTGTGCGGTTTTGCTGAGATACCGCAGCTATACAGAGGGACAAACACTATTGGAATAACTAATAGAAACTGGTGTGATATACCAGTTGCCCCCCAAAAAACTCATTAAGGGGTGCGAAATATCGGATTTCACCAAATATTGAATGATGCCTGCGATACACCAGCTTACCACAAATAATGATTAAGGGGTTTGATTTATCAGCTTCCAGCAAATACTCATTATTGGGTTCTATATACCTGTTTCCACAAAATACTGATAGAGGGGATTGATATACCGGCATCCACAAAATATTGATTGAGGCCTGCGATATACCTGCTTCCACATATACTGCTCTTCTATAGGGACTTTGTCACAGGGTCATTTTGAAAATGAAGGCAGAGGAAGAGGCAGACCATTACCCAGGGGTAGTATGGGTCAGGCAAGTGCACCAGGCCGGAGCCTAAGTGGGAAGTTGGAGAATGTGCGTGCGATTACGTCACGTCAAAGGACGTACCAGAGTTGGTAGAGTTGGTTGAGTGGCTCACTCAGCCTTCCGCTTCTGCACCCTCCTCATTTTCTGCATCAGCACCCTCCTCACTCTCTTCTGTATGCACCCCCAAAGACACCACCACCACCATAGCCCCTTCACTCGAGTCAGAGGAATTATTTTCCCATTCATTTCCAGAACTTACAGATGCACAGCCATTCTTGGCATCGGATGAGCAAGAGGAGGTAGCCACGGCCGCCACCCAGCAGTCTGATGACAGTACCCAGATCAGCCCAAAGAATGTGGTCCCTGCTGTTGCTGCCTACTCCGAGATCTCTAATGTCAGTGTTGGTGAAGGTGACGATGATGACGTGTCGATGGACGTCACGTGGGTGCCCATAAGAAAGAGGAGGGGAGTTCAGAGGAAGGGATGGAGCAGCAGATAGGGGGAGAAGGAGGAGAAGCAGGTAGAACTCGCAGTGCACAGGAGGCAAAGAGCAGACTGTATCTGGAGAGAGCCATCCACTATGCACAGTCACATCTCGCGCTCCCAGGACGCCGGCACATGGCTCTGCAGTGTGGACATTTTTTAACGTGTCAGCTGCTGACAATAGTGTTGCGATCTGCAGCCTGTGCTGTCAACGCATAAGTCGCAGTAAGCCCAACACTCACCTAGGGAGGACCGCCTTTAGAAGGAACCTGGCCTCCCATCACCGAGCCCAGTGGGAGCAACACCGTCAGAAGCAGGGGCGTAACTAAAGGCTTGTGGGCCCTGGTACAAGAGTTCAGCTTGGGCCCCCCTTCTCTCAGTGCTTTGTGGCCAGGGGCAGGGAAGCACATACTTGGTGCTGCCTGAATCAAACATTGAAGCAACCCTCCCCATGCCAAATTCTTGATCTAATCCCTTCCCTCCAGCCAGAGGTGTAACCTGACCAGCATGCACTTTCTATAATACTGGTGTCTTCTTATGTGGCACCAGGGTCTTTGGGCACCCTCAGGCTCCTGGGCCCGGTAGCGACTGCTCCTCTGCACCCCCTATAGCTACAGCCCTGGTCAGAACCCACAAAGCCACACTCCGGGAGCTCCACGTCCTGCCTCTTTTCCTTCTCCTTCTCCTCTCTCCTCCCATTTGTCCTCAACTCCACCTTCTACCATGCCATTGTTGCATTCATCTGGTAAAAGGCAGGCTTCCGTGGCCCAAATGTTCGAGCGTAAAAAGTTGATTGTCATTACTGCTAGCCCGCCAACTACTGCCATATAAACTGGTGGACTCAGAGGCCTTTATACAATTTTTGGCCATTGGCACACTGCAATGAAAGGTCCCCGGAAGGAAATATTTCTCCCAGAAGGGCAACACGGAGCTATATGGCCATGTTCAGAGGCAACACAGGAAATGTCAAATACGTCCCACAGCGCAAGATACCATCGACCAGTCGCCAGAATCAGGATAAGAATCTTTTATTGCAGCGATACAACGCGTTTCGGGGAATCACTCCCCTTCATCAGGTACAAAAAGCTGCACAACTTAAACAGCGCAAAGGTGCACATATTTATACACACAAAGTACCGCCCATAGACTGGTCACAAGGTCAAAGGGGGTGTTGCCTGATTGATTATACAACAGATAAAATGTGTAAAACAGCAAGTCCTCATAATAGGCTGCTGGTGTACACATAATAACCAAATTCATACATTGTTGAACGAAAAATCACAAAATTACATACTTTCATGGTCACATGACTTGACGATGTCCACTAGAAAAGGGAGAAGAGGGGGGCGGGGGGCCGGCCCTGTGATAGGAAATAATTTGAAACACATCAAGGTGCGCATGGAGTGCGCTCAAAAATGCGCTTACTGATGACATAGTATTGGGTGTTCCATAAGCAGGTGCGGGTCACGTGATCGGGATTACAAAGAAAACACTCCGATGGAAAGGGAGGCAGGGCCGGACCACGTGAGAGCCGTTGTTCAGGTTGCAGGGACGCTTAGATGGTAAGGGGAGACGAGGTCAGGTCACGTGAGGGCCGTTGTCCAGGTTACCGGGACGCTCCGATGGCAGGGGAGTTGTCTGTTGTATGGGGGCGTGTTGTGTATTCCGGCTTCATCAGGTGATGTCAGGCTAGATCACGTGGAAGCCGTTGCTTAGTAACAGAGACGCTCCAACTATATAGAGCGATCCACTGTTTATAGAAATCAATCTGGCTTAAACTAAGGGGGCAAAATTGTTAGTGTATATTAGTGCACTAAAAACAGGGGGAGGTGACTCCTAAAAAAAGGGGGGGGGGCTGTGTATATGTATATATATGTATATATACATATATACAGACCTGCATGTATGCAAATACACAATAGTATTAAATGCACATAAAAGTGGCATAATTAGGGTAACAACAATATTAATTGACTAAAATATATAAATATAAATATAAAAAAAGGGAAGAAATAAAAATAAAATGGAAACATATGTATAATCACACACACATACTTGTATGTTGTATTATATACACATGTCTCCACTATTACATCACAGATTACATAAGAATAAATTAAATGCAAATTCCACATGAATGCCACATAAAATGAATATTAATAATTTTGATAATAATAAGAATAATAATATTATTTCCAGGAGAATCATCTCCAGAGAAATATGTATATTAATATATCGGACAATCCAAGTATAAAATTCACACTGAATCTTATCACCGTGACAACTATTGCAATGGGGGTGAGTCTATAGGCACATGCCTAAAAAGTGCACGTGTCCATCCCACCAATTGTCTATCAGTATGGTTACTATCTAAAACAGTTTTAATGATGTTGATAATATAACCTATTAATGGCCCAACGGTTCGTAGGAGAGAACATTGGTGAATCCAATGGGTGATGTGTATCTAAACAAGTGTAATCAAGATGATTCCCATTCCTCTAGCTCTTGCATTTGTTATCATTATTAATAATGATAAATTGCAATGGATCTACAAATTAATTTCGAATGCCTCATTTAAACCCTGAGGATTCAAGCTATTCAATTTATAGATCCAGAACATTTCACGTCTCTTGATAGTTTTCATGATGTTCCGGCTATCAGCATGAATCTGTTCTATGGGTAGAACAGAAATACTCGAGAAGAGGCCCTGATGTTTGTCTGTAATATGTCTTGATACACTATGCTGCCTAAATTGTTTCTTGGTGTTTGAACGATGTTTGTTCAACCTATTTCGCAATGTTTGTGTAGTGCGTCCCACATACTGTAGTCCACACTGGCATTCGAGTATATAGATCACATTGTTTGATCCACAATTCATTGATTGTTTGATGTTGAAAGACTCGCCAGTAGAGTTGTTACGAAAGGAAGTGGAACTACGTATGGATAAGCAACACAAACATTTAGGTTGTCTGCATTTTGAACTGCCTAATGAAACTACAGTTGGCACTGTTGTTCTATTATAATCGAGCCCAAGACTCACAGAGACGCTCAACACCACGTCTCTGGTAGGCCAAAGTTCTTTTTTATCCCTTCCTACAGTACTTACACCCACCACGATATACCCAATAATGAAAAGTCCCAATACGGTAACTATCACCAATTTTTTTCACCCTCTGGGGAAGAGATCGGTAAAAAGAAAAAACTTAGAAGAGGATGTAGGGGAGGCAAAAGTAAAAAGAAGAATTTGACGAAAGAGAATTTACAGGATCATGAAATCAAAATCTTTAACTTATCCTCCTATGTATTGAATATGGAGGAAACATCACTTCTCTCCAGAGGCCTTTCGTTCTGCCCAACATCTGGTACGAAGGGTTTTGATCTATTCCTAGACCTACACAATTTTGTTAGGAAGTTGACATTAAAAAGACATTTTAGCTTATTAGACAATTCAGGTAGATCAAACACTGAACATATCACTGATATTCCATCCACCTCGACAGCAACACAATATGTCTCTACAAGTCTCAAACCCCCGTCAATTTTTTATCCGACCCATCACAAGGGGAATTTTATAGACACATTTTATAATTTGGTGATGGACGATTTTCGATCTATTCACTAAAAACCTATATTGAATCGTAATCTTAATCCCAAAGAATTTAAGGCAGTAAAAAGTTTACAAGATAATTCCTCAATTGTCATTCGCAATGCTGATAAAGGTGGAGGCGTAGTCATCCAAGATAGAGATGACTACATTAAAGAAGCTCTCCACATTTTATCAGATACCAACTACTATCTTCCTCTAGAAAAGGATCCTTCTGGGGAACATAGGATTGCATTGAAATCTCTGATTGATTCAGCTAAACATATACTCAGCAAAAAAGAACAAGAATATATTCTTAAGACAGATTCAGTCATGGCACTTTTTTATCACCTGCCTAAAATCCACAAAGATGCCCAAAATCCCCCTGGCCGTCCCATCATTTCTGGGATATCCTCGTTGACTTGCAACTTGTCTCACTATGTGGACATTTTGCTACAAAAATATGTCACCCAGTTACCTTCATATTTAAAAGATTCCACTTCTTTGATAAAACTACTAAAAGGAATTGTATGGAAGGATACATATTCTTGGATAGCCCTTGATGTTACGGCTTTATATTCTAACATTAATCATGAATTGGGCATCAAATGTGTTGATCATTTTGTTGACAAAGATCCTTTAGTACCAGGTGATCAGAAGTCTTTTATATTAGAATCCATCAAATTTATCCTGACACACAATACGTTCTCTTTTGGCGAACAACTATACCTCCAATGCAAAGGTACCGCAATGGGTACACGGTTTGCACCCAGTTTTGCGAACCTTTTCATGGGGGTATTCGAAGATGAACATATTTATAAACCCACCCAGTGGTCAGATAATATTGTTTTATATCGCCGGTATATAGATGACCTCCTTTTTATATGGGATGGGGATTCCGATTCTATTGAGAATTTTATCAAATTTTTAAATTCTTCAAACTGGGGAATTACTGTGTCTGGGACGTATGATCGTTTTAAAATTGAATTTTTGGATCTGGAAATGAATGCCAATGGTGATGAAATCGAAACCCGTACGTTTTTTTAAAAAGTTGACTGTAATAGTTATCTTGAGTACTCTAGTCTTCATTTCAAAAAGTGGAAGACAAATATCCCTTTTGGTCAATTTAAAAGACTAAGAAGGAATTGTTCTTTGACTAGGGACTTTATCCTACAAAGTGAAATAATCCGTAAGAGATTCCAGAAAAAAGGCTATCCCCATGGAGTCATTGAGGCAGCCTATAATAGAGCCAGGGCCCTCACACAAGAGGATTGTCTGCTAGTCAGCCGGAAAGATCAGATAGATGATGAACAACAACTAAACACTAAATGGAGTACCAATTTCATCACTACTTACAGTAGCAATCATAAAGAGGTGAGAAACATCCTTTCTAAACATTGGCACATTATCAAAAAAGATCCATTTATAGGTAAATCTTTACCAACTTGCCCGCCCTTGATTTTTAGGAGAGCAAAAACCTTAAAAAATTTGTTGGCGCCCAGCAAATTACGTGAACCCGATTATAATAGAACAACAGTGCCAACTGTAGTTTCATTAGGCAGTTCAAAATGCAGACAACCTAAATGTTTGTGTTGCTTATCCATACGTAGTTCCACTTCCTTTCGTAACAACTCTACTGGCGAGTCTTTCAACATCAAACAATCAATGAATTGTGGATCAAACAATGTGATCTATATACTCGAATGCCAGTGTGGACTACAGTATGTGGGACGCACTACACAAACATTGCGAAATAGGTTGAACAAACATCGTTCAAACACCAAGAAACAATTTAGGCAGCATAGTGTATCAAGACATATTACAGATAAACATCAGGGCCTTTTCTCGAGTATTTCTGTTCTACCCATAGAACAGATTCATGCTGATAGCCGGAACATCATGAAAACTATCAAGAGACGTGAAATGTTCTGGATCTATAAATTGAATAGCTTGAATCCTCAGGGTTTAAATAAGGCATTCGAAATTAATTTGTAGATCCATTGCAATTTATCATTATTAATAATGATAACAATAACAAATGCAAGAGCTAGAGGAATGGGAATCATCTTGATTACACTTGTTTAGATACACATCACCCATTGGATTCACCAATGTTCTCTCCTACGAACCGTTGGGCCATTAATAGGTTATATTATCAACATCATTAAAACTGTTTTAGATAGTAACCATACTGATAGACAATTGGTGGGATGTGTAGATGGACACGTGCACTTTTTAGGCATGTGCCTATAGACTCACCCCCATTGCAATAGTTGTCACGGTGATAAGATTCAGTGTGAATTTTATACTTGGATTGTCCGATATATTAATATACATATTTCTCTGGAGATGATTCTCCTGGAAATAATATTATTATTCTTATTATTATCAAAATTATTAATATTCATTTTATGTGGCATTCATGTGGAATTTGCATTTAATTTATTCTTATGTAATCTGTGATGTAATAGTGGAGACATGTGTATATAATACAACATACAAGTATGTGTGTGTGATTATACATATGTTTCCATTTTATTTTTATTTCTTCCCTTTTTTTATATTTATATTTATATATTTTAGTCAATTAATATTGTTGTTACCCTAATTATGCCACTTTTATGTGCATTTAATACTATTGTGTATTTGCATACATGCAGGTCTGTATATATGTATATATACATATATATACATATACACAGCCCCCCCCCCTTTTTTAGGAGTCACCTCCCCCTGTTTTTAGTGCACTAATATACACTAACAGTTTTGCCCCCTTAGTTTAAGCCAGATTGATTTCTATAAACAGTGGATCGCTCTATATAGTTGGAGCGTCTCTGTTACTAAGCAACGGCTTCCACGTGATCTAGCCTGACATCACCTGATGAAGCCGGAATACACAACACGCCCCCATACAACAGACAACTCCCCTGCCATCGGAGCGTCCCGGTAACCTGGACAACGGCCCTCACGTGACCTGACCTCGTCTCCCCTTACCATCTAAGCGTCCCTGCAACCTGAACAACGGCTCTCACGTGGTCCGGCCCTGCCTCCCTTTCCATCGGAGTGTTTTCTTTGTAATCCCGATCACGTGACCCGCACCTGCTTATGGAACACCCAATACTATGTCATCAGTAAGCGCATTTTTGAGCGCACTCCATGCGCACCTTGATGTGTTTCAAATTATTTCCTATCACAGGGCCGGCCCCCCGCCCCCCTCTTCTCCCTTTTCTAGTGGACATCGTCAAGTCATGTGACCATGAAAGTATGTAATTTTGTGATTTTTCGTTCAACAATGTATGAATTTGGTTATTATGTGTACACCAGCAGCCTATTATGAGGACTTGCTGTTTTACACATTATATCTGTTGTATAATCAATCAGGCAACACCCCCTTTGACCTTGTGACCAGTCTATGGGCGGTACTTTGTGTGTATAAATATGTGCACCTTTGCGCTGTTTAAGTTGTGCAGCTTTTTGTACCTGATGAAGGGGAGTGATTCCCCGAAACGCGTTGTATCGCTGCAATAAAAGATTCTTATCCTGATTCTGGCGACTGGTCGATGGTATCTTGCGCTGTGGGACGTATTTGACATTTCCTGTGTTTATCATCTTCATGGAGGCTCCAGGCGTCTCCACTTAGAAGATTCTTTTGGATCCCGTAGCTGCAGACCATCTTATCCAAGTGTCCAGACATATTACACAAACTTCTATTAGTGTTGTGCCTATATTGCACAACCACGGAAGGTGAGCCTTGCAAGTTATTTTCTTCTCACTTTTGCACTCACAGAATTACCCTATGGTGCGCACATCTGTTCTTTTACAGTTTTACCTAGCCTGCTATATCATGTTCAGAGGCAAGTGAATGTATCTCTGGCACAGTGTCGGTGCCAACATACATATGATCACACACACGTGGTCTAGCAAACACGGGCAGGGAAGGTACATACATTTTACTGCCCGCTGGGTGAACCTTCTGACGGCCGTCAAGCATGCAACCCGTGGCACCTTGTGGATTTGGTGTTACCGCCACGAATTGCATGCAGGCCTGACTCTTCTTCTCTTCCTCCTATTCCATCGTCCGTCTCCTCTTCGGCTGACTCCAATGCTACTGCCTCTTCTGCTGCAGGCCCCCAGCTTCCCAGAACTTATTCAACGTGCCAGGTGAGACGTTGCCATGCTGTGCTGTGGCTGTTGTGACTGGAAACCAATAGCCACACCGGTCCTGCACTGCTTTCAGCTCTGCGGTCACAGGCCGATCAGTGGCTAACTCCTCTGAATTTGACAGTTGGTAAAGTGGTGTGCGACAACGGTGCCAAATGACACATGTACTATGCATGGCACACGTCCTGAACTTAGTCGTGAAGATCTTACATGCCCATGGCTCGCCTTGCTGACATTCAGCGGCGACACCACTTGCCCGTCAGAAGTCTGATTTGTGACTGCCTGATGCGCTGGAACTCTACCTTGTATATGCTTGATAGGCTGCTCCAGCAGAAACTTGCTGTTAACTACTACCTGTATGAACTCTGCGGCAGGACAGGTTCTCCGGAGCTTGTTTTTTTTCCACCGTGCCAGGGGCTGCTCATGAGCGACGCATGCAGACTTCTGCGGCCATTTGATGAGATCACCAAACTGGTCAGTCGCAGCCAGGGCACCATCAGTGATATCGTAACTTACGCCTCCTTTCTGGAGTGTCATTGATCAAGCAGTCGAGAGGGAGGAAGATGAGGAAGTCACAAAGCTGAATGAATTGAAGGGGGGGGCTACTCCATCTGAGACAAGTCACCAGGAGTCTGAAGAGGAGTCAGAGGAGGATGGTGCCTGGGGGAGGAGGAGCAAGAAGAAAAGGCTTTAAACTTTTCTGGGATCCCTGGTATTGTCCATGCTGGGGGGAGGAGACAGAGGACGACATTCTCCTGGGTGATGAGCAGGAGCCAGGCCACTCCATCGCTTCCAATTTAGTGCAAATGGGGGCCTTCATGCTCCAGTATTTAAAGAGGGACCCCCGTATAAAAAGCATAAATGGCAAAGGGTCAGTACTGGGTGGCAACGTACTTAGACCCCCGGTACAAACACAAAATGGCGGACATGTTACCAACATCACAATTGGGTGTCAGAATTCAGCATTTCCAGGCCTTGCTTCGAGAGATGCTGCATTCTGCTGTTGCGGGCGCTGGTAGAGGAATTTCCACCCACAGAGAAACAGTTGCATGTACCAATCCTACAGCGCATGCAAGAAGAGGGCGGTTTGAAGATGTGTTAATCACTTCGGATATGAGATCATTCTTGCAGCCAACCCATCGACAGCCGCCCTCCAGATCCAGCCTCAGGGAATGCCTAGACCAACAGGTGTCTGACTACATCGAGTTAACGGCCGATATGGATGCTCTGAGAAGCGAGGAACCCCTTGACTACAGGGTGTGTAGGCATGACTTGTGGCCAGAGCTGGTACAATTTGCCATGGAACTCTTGGCTTGCCCCTCGCCGAGTGTCCTGTCCGAAAGGACGTTTAGCGTAGCAGGGGGGATCGTGACCAATAAGCGCACTCGCCTAGCTCACAACAGTGTGGACTACCTCACATTTCCTAAAATTAATTAGGCATGGATCTCAGAGGAATTCAACACCTGTGATGAACACGTTTAATTGAATTTCCTCATACCAGCCCACACATATCCGCCATGACCCAGAACAAATAATGGTCCCAGTCTTATGTATAAAAGGCATTTTCTCTCTGGTGAATGCCTAATGTTTGGGGCCACGGAACAATTCAACACCAGTGACTACCACGTGTTATCGAATTTCAACTATTATCATTTTGTTTTTTTTCAAGAGGGGGATTTCTTTAGCCATGTTTCTAATCCAATTTTATATTTTTAGTTCTTTTAAACATATGTATTTGACATGTATTTGTACTGGCCTGAAGTAAAATTGTTATCCAATGACCGTCTAATATACCTCCAGCCACATAATCACTTGATGTTTTCTGTACGGTGAATGCCTAATGTTTGGGGCCTTTACTCCAATGAATATATACTGGAACACCTTCCCAATTAAAATATACCTTTTAATAATATCCTATTAAAATCTGGCCTACAGCCGGACTACACACACAAGGAAGGTCAACAAACAATGTCCTATAATGGCAAAAAATGGCTCCAGTTACACCTATATATAAAGGTAAGAATACACGACTGGTGAGCAATCCTGGGGATTTTGGTTACCCCCACACAAGGTACTCTAAGTGTAGGGCACAGCTGAGGACCAAGAAAAATCGTTAAGGAAACCAATATATTGTAGTTCACTGATGACCTTATTGCATAGGTTCACATTATACACATTCCGTGATTGTTCACGGTTAGCTGAAATACTGAATATGTATATCGTGAATAGTCACATATTGTTGAACCACAACAAAGGTAACTTACGATTTGCTGAAATACCAGGACAGATGGAATCAGAAGGTTACTTGGTTACTCACGATTGCTGAAATACCAGGGCAGATGGAATCAGATGGTTAGCTCAGTCGTCAATTGGTGTAGTGCTCCATAACTGGATGGAGATCTAGTGCTGGTGGAGGAAGCGTTAGGATGATTATTTAGCACTAGTGATGATTATGGTAGTCTGTAGGTCGTGATAGCAGTAATACAGCTCACAAATGTGATATCCAATAGTAGGAGAGATAATCCTATCCTATGAATGTCCCTTCATGACCCTACACAGACTCAGCCCAGGGACACCCCTTAAGGGTAGAGGTTCCCTGTCCTCGTGCCTAAACTGGCTCTCCCTCTATCTCCCTATCCTAATTGACCAAAAACTAGGCATATTAGACACACTAGAAAAACAAATACAAAAATACAAATCCCAACGCTACGTTTCCCCAGTCCATATAGTTTCCGACTGGTTCGTCAGGGGAAGTGGAGACCAATACTCCATCAGCAATATCTCATGATAGAGATTTTCAAATTTGGCGTCTCTCAATCAAGACCCTCCAGGAATAAAAGCCCAGATGCAGGCAATAGATGACCGGTGTCCCCAAGTCCTGTTCAAAAACAGCGCCTTATAAAGTGTCCACCCCCAATTGGTCCCTCCCCTCTTAGATAATTAGGTTCCCAAGATAGATGAACATTGATGTTCAAAGTACTCTCTCCTGGATTGTTTAACATCCCCCCTAGACATGGTGATAACACATTTCATGAAAAACATATTGTATAGTCATAAACTACCTCACAGTTGATAATCCATATAGACAGCATGCAAAACGCCAGATTGGAACGCATATGCGTTCCACAGACCGGAAGTAATGTACGAAACCGGAAGTGACGTATCTAGTGCTATCCCGATACCCGGAAGTTGTTTTGGAACGCAAATTGCGTTCCACCAAGCGATTGGAATATTCAGTGAGGCTGTGCAGTTAGTTTGCGATCATCATACTGTTTAAATCATTAGAAGTAGCATGTTTATTGATGTATCATTGCTATCTGTATATTATTTCCACCGGAGTCAATTATTAAGTGGATATTATGATATAACATTTGGCAAACAGTAAAGAAGGGGGGGAGAATGGGACACAAAGTGGAGGCTTAGAGGGAATTGAATCAACCCTGAATAGGGATTAAGACACTTTATATATTGACAAGGTTCCACTGGACCAGATATTAACAAACCATCAGGGGGAAAAAAATTACAGAATACACCCCCTTCCGGCACCATGATAATTACTATGGGATCAATTCTGATCCAATATTTAAATTTATGACAGAATGTATGATAGCAATTAAGTCGCCATTGGTAGTTGGTTTAATTGAAGAAAGAGAGGGGGGCCACCCCAGGAGGTGAACCCCATATACAGCCGGACATAACGAATTTAATAGTCGTGCCAAAGTGGGCAGATGAGCAAGGAAAAAGGGTAATTCATTATGTGAGAGCCCTGACCAGGCAATGATTATAAGAATGAATTATAGTCGTGGTTAAGTGTGCGCTGTGGTTAGTAAATCTCACTCAATAATTATATTTATGTGGGCAAATCAGGAACGGAGGATGCGTGGGGGAGCACCCATTTTACAGGAAACAGCCGAACGATAATTGTTCATTGAGGCCATGTGGACTATATGTTTTTAATCTATATATCCACTGGCATTCCTTCTGTAAAATCTTTTTATCCCAATCTCCCTTACGTGGAGAGGGAGGAATGATTTCAATGATTTGAAATCCCAGGGATTTGGGATCACCCCCATGGAACTCAAGTACATGATTCGCCACGGGTTTGTCTCGTTTATGTCTAATATCTCCTAGGTGCTCCCCCACTCTCCTCCTCAGCTCCCTTTTAGTCTTACCCACATAATTTAAGGGACAGGTACATGTTATAAGATAGACCACTCCACAACTCCTACAATTACCAAAGTCCCTTATCTCAAAAGTTCTATCCGTTGTGACACTTTTAAAGGATTTTGATGTAATAATGAATGGGCATGCTATGCAACCACTACATTTAAATGTTCCCAACGGTCTCCTATCCAACCAGGTTCCAGAGGATTTCGGTTGTGGTGTAAAAACTATGGACCAGATGGTCCCTTATCGATTTTCCCCTCCTGAAAGTGATCCCTGGTTTGGGTGGGAGCACATCTACAAGATCTCTATCTGTTCGGAGGATGTCCCAATGCCTTCTCAGGATTTCAAATATCCTCTCATGAGAGTCATCATACGTTCCAATAACCCTAATGACCTGGTTCTGTGTTTCATCCTTTTTATGAGGGTTCAGAAAATCTGTTGTGTGTGAGGGAATGTCTAAACGCCTTTTTTAGTGTCACATCAGGATAGCCTCTATTTAGAAATCTTTCCCTAAGGTCCCTAGACTGTGCCATAAATGTGGGGGTATCAGTGCAGTTCCTCCTGATCCGAATGTATTGGCCCTTAGGGATGCCTCTTTTTACTGGGTTTGGATGAAAACTACCCCAGTGTAAAAGGCTATTGGTGGCCGTCGGTTTTCTAAATGTTTCAGTATACAGTATTCCATTCCTTTTCGAAATTTTGATATCTAGGAATGAGATCTCCCTCTCATTTATTTCGTAGGTAAATCTTAGACCTATAGGATTGTTATTCAGGGAAATAATATACAGATAGCAATGATACATCAATAAACATGCTACTTCTAATGATTTAAACAGTATGATGATCGCAAACTAACTGCACAGCCTCACTGAATATTCCAATTGCTTGGTGGAACGCAATTTGCGTTCCAAAACAACTTCCGGGTATCGGGACAGCACTAGATACGTCACTTCCGGTTTCGTACATTACTTCCGGTCTGTGGAACGCATATGCGTTCCAATCTGGCGTTTTGCATGCTGTCTATATGGATTATCAACTGTGAGGTAGTTTATGACTATACAATATGTTTTTCATGAAATGTGTTATCACCATGTCTAGGGGGGATGTTAAACAATCCAGGAGAGAGTACTTTGAACATCAATGTTCATCTATCTTGGGAACCTAATTATCTAAGAGGGGAGGGACCAATTGGGGGTGGACACTTTATAAGGCGCTGTTTTTGAACAGGACTTGGGGACACCGGTCATTTATTGCCTACATCTGGGCTTCTATTCCTGGAGGGTCTTGATTGAGAGACGCCAAATTTGAAAATCTCTATCATGAGATATTGCTGATGGAGTATTGGTCTCCACTTCCCCTGACGAACCAGTCGGAAACTATATGGACTGGGGAAACGTAGCGTTGGGATTTGTATTTTTGTATTTGTTTTTCTAGTGGGTCTAATATGCCTAGTTTTTTGTCAATTAGGATAGGGAGATAGAGGGAGAGCCAGTTTAGGCACGAGGACAGGGAACCTCTACCCTTAAGGGGTGTCCCTGGGCTGAGTCTGTGTAGGGTCATGAAGGGACATTCATAGGATAGGATTATCTCTCCTACTATTGGATATCACATTTGTGAGCTGTATTACTGCTATCACGACCTACAGACTACCATAATCATCACTAGTGCTAAATAATCATCCTAACGCTTCCTCCACCAGCACTAGATCTCCATCCAGTTATGGAGCACTACACCCATTGACGACTGAGCTAACCATCTGATTCCATCTGCCCTGGTATTTCAGCAATCGTGAGTAACCAAGTAACCTTCTGATTCCATCTGTCCTGGTATTTCAGCAAATCGTAAGTTACCAAGTAACCTTTGTTGTGGTTCAACAATATGTGAATATTCACGATATACATATTCAGTATTTCAGCTAACCGTGAACAATCACGGAATGTGTATCATGTGAACCTATGCAATAAGGTCATCAGTGAACTACAATATATTGGTTTCCTTAACGATTTTTCTTGGTCCTCAGCTGTGCCCTACACTTAGAGTACCTTGTGTGGGGGTAACCAAAATCCCCAGGATTGCTCACCAGTCGTGTATTCTTACCTTTATATATAGGTGTAACTGGAGCCATTTTTTGCCATTATAGGACATTGTTTGTTGACCTTCCTTGTGTGTGTAGTCCGGCTGTAGGCCAGATTTTAATAGGATATTATTAAAAGGTATATTTTAATTGGGAAGGTGTTCCAGTATATATTCAACTATTCTTCCCTTTAGATTTATTTACTGCCAAGCAGGTTTGTGATGTGGTAGAGCCTGTACTCCAATGGCCTAAAGTAAAATTGATATTTAATGACTGTCTAATATACCTCCAGCCACATAATCATTTGATCTATCTTTCCTGTACTGTGAATGCATAATTTTTTAGGCCTGTAGTCCACTGGCCTGCAGTAAAATTAATATGCATTGACCGTCTAATATACCTCTAGCCACATAATCGCTTGATGTTTTCTGTCCGGTGAATGTCTAATGTTTGGGGCTTCTACTCACGTGGTCTAAAATAAAAATTTTCTAGGCTCCAACAGGGCACATTTTTCCCTTTAAGACGCATGTTTTTTGTAGGAATTTTTGCCATTGATCCCCATCTGGTATATCACTGTCCATGTTGTGGGACGATTTGTGCACTTCTAGTAAGTATTTGGTGGCTGCAAATATGACCTGAAGGTTTTTCAGGTTCGCCTGGAATTAAAGTGAATGGGGCCCACCGCGAACTTGTGGTTCCCAAACATTTGAACGCGTTTGCGAATCGTCCCGGCCGATGTCCATCACTAATGAGGAGACAACAGAGTGGCTCAATGACAGAGTCTGAATTTGGCAGCAGTATGAGGATGCCACCGAGTGGCACAATAACAGAGTCTGGAGTTGGCAGCATCAGGAGTAGGCCACCAAGTGGCACAATGACCGAGTCTGGAGGTGGCAGCAGTATCAGGAGAAGACCATGACCGAGTCTGGAGTTGGCAGCAGTATGAGGATACCACCGAGTGTCACAATGACCTAGTCTGGAGGTGGCGGCAACAGCATCAAGAGAAGGACACCGAGGGGCACAATGACAGCGTATGGAGTTGGCAGCATCAGGAGAAGGCCACCGAGTGGCATATTGACCAAGTCTGGAGTTGGCAGCAGTATGAGGAGGCCACCGAGTGGCACAATGATGTAGACTGGAGGTGGCGGCAGCAGCATCAGGAGAAGGCCACCGAGTAGCACAATGACCGAGTCTGGAGTTGGCATAGGTATGAGGATACCACCGAGTGGCACAATGACCGAGTCTGGAGTTGGCAGCGGTATGAGGATACTACCTAGTGGCACCATGAGTCTGGAGGCGGCGGCAGCAGCAGCATCAGGAGAAGGCCACTGAGTGGCACAATGACAGAGTCTGGAGTTGGCAGCTGTCACCACCAGACATCTGAGAAGCTCTGACAGATGCCTTTCAGAACCTCCTCCTTGAGCTTCCTTTGTTTTGCTGTCAGTTCCTCATCTCGTTAGCCTCTCTCGGCTGTCATGTAGTTGGACTGATTGCATCCCTTTAAATTCCTCCCCATAATGCATTGGTGTGCGGTTTATACAGCTTCCTGGAGTGTGTGTGCATGCTGATCCTATTTCCCAGTCTTCTACAAGATAAGTGTTTTGCATTCATTTGTCATTTTCTGTTTGCTGGATCCCAGGTGACCCTGACTCCCTCCGTATCTAGTGTAGGGAGCCGGTGGTCGTGTCCCCTCACTATTTTAGGGTGTTCAGGTGTTATACAGCCGAGGTACGAGAATATGCGATCATCTACCATTGGGATTCTCGCATATGCTGAGCAGTCAGGGAGAGTGCCAGGTCTTATGCAGGGGTCTCCCTTTTGTTCCCTAGTTCTGGATCCAGTGAGTCGTACATGCATTTTGTGTTGTCTTGTTTCCTGCACACCTTCCGTGACATTATAAACCGCCAAAACCGCCAAAACCATCTCAAGCATGGATCCGGTTTCACTTTTGGCTGAACGCTTCCAGGGTCTTTCATTGGAGGTAGCTGATCTCCGTAAGACTTTTTCTCAGTTTCAAGTGACCGGTTCAGCTTGCGTTCATGGAGTTTGTTCTGAGCCTAAGATCTCGCTCCCGGATACGTTCTCCGGGGGTAGTGAGAATTTTGTGCGTTTTTAGAGAGGCTTGCAAACTCCATTTTCGCCTTCTTCCCCATTCCTCTGGTGATGAGGAATGGAGGGTGGGGACTAGACTACGTCTGTTATGCCAGGGTAAACAATCCGCAGAGATATACTGCTCAGAATTTCGGAGATGGGCAGCTGATACTGGTTGGAATGATGCTGCACTCCGAAGTCAATTTTGCCATGGTTTCAGAGTGATTGAAAGATGCATTTGCCTTTCATGAGAGGCCTACTTCCTTGGACTCTGCTATGTCTCGGGCCGTTCGTATTGACAGGCGTCTTAGAGAGAGAGGGGAGATCACTCCTTCCTGTCATGCTCAGTCCCCGGACAGTGCAGCGGTCTCTTTCTGTGCGCAGGGGTCTCAGTCGCTGTCAACCCCTTCTGAGCAGGAGCCCATGCAGCTGGGGTTGATTGCCTCTGACAATAGAAGATTCAGCCCGCATGGGAGGGTTTGTTTTTGTTGTGGAGGTATAAATCATTTGGCAAATGTTTGTCCCTCTAGGAGATTCAGACAGTCTTTTGAGAATAATAAAGAAATAAAAAGGAAAAAATCCTTTAAAAATGTTCCATCTGTTAACATTGGCAGGGTTCAGGCGTTTTCCATTTGCTTGTAGTTCCTGTTTTGTCCTGCCCGCCAGGGTGGCACTAGAGAGCAAGAACATTTTTTGTGAGATTTTTGTGGATAGTGGAGCAGCTGTCAATCTCATTGATAATCAATTTGCAATAACTCATGGTTTCCAGGTATGCACTTTGGGAAAGGATATTCCTGTTTTTGCTATTGTTCCACTTTCTCAGAAATCATTAAAGGGCATAGTTCACAATATCCGTTTAATTGTGAGTGATGCTCATGTTGAGGATGTGTCATGTTTCATCCTTAGCGGTTTGCCTACTCCTCTAGTGTTGGGGCTACCCTGGCTCACTAAACATAACCCCACCATTGATTGGCAAGCGAGGCAAATAAATGGTTGGAGTGACTTTTGCAGAGAGAATTGCCTCACGACATCTGTTTCTGAGGTTTCTACTAAGACTGTACCATCTTTTCTCTCTGAATTTTCGGATGTCTTCTCTGAGAGTGGAGTTCAGGATTTGCCCCCGCACAGGGAGTACGATTGCCCTTCTAATCTCATCCCAGGCGCCAAGCTGCCTAAATCTCATTTATACAACCTTTCCCAACCTGAAAGGGTCGCTATGCGTGCTTATATCTCTGAGAGTCTGAGAAAAGGACACATTCGACCCTCGAAGTCATCTGTTGCCGCTGGTTTTTTCTTTGTTAAGAAAAAAGATGGTTCTTTAAGACCTTGTCTGGATTTCAGGGAGCGTACCTTTATCCGCTTCCTCTGATCCCGGACCTGTTTAACCAGATTGTTGGGGCTAAAGTCTTTTCCAAGTTAGATCTAAGAGGGGCATACAACCTGGTCAGGGTCAGAGAAGGAGACGAACGGAAGACGGCCTTCAATACCCCATAGGGCCATTTTGAGAATTTGGTTATGCCTTTTGGTTTGATGAATGCCCCAGCCGTTTTTCAACATTTCGTGAACAGCATTTTTTATCATTTAATGGGAAAATTTGTATTAGTGTATTTGGATGACATTTAGATTTTTTCTCCTGATTTCAAAACTCAAAAGGAACACTTATGTCAGGTCTTGCTCATCCTGCGGGAGAATAAATTATACGCGAAACTGGAAAATTGTGTGTTTGTGGTTCCAGAAATGCAATTTCTGGGGTTTCTTCTCTCCACTTCTGGTTTTCGCATGGACCCCGAGAAGGTCCGCGCTGTGCTTGAGTGTCACGGAATGTGTACAGGAAACAAGGCAAAACAACATGCATAAATGACTCGCTGGATCCAGAAGCTAAGGAACATAAGGGGGACCCCTGTAGAAGACCTGGGACTTTCCCTGGCTGCTCAGCCTATGCATAGATCCGAATGGTGGAGGTATGCATATCCACATTGACTATATAATCCCTGAGCACCCTGCAATAGTGAGGGGACACGACCACCGGCTCCCTACACCAGACACGGAGGGAGTCAGGGTCACCTGGGATCCAGCAAACAGAAAATAACAGATAACAGTATAACACTTAACTTTGTAGAGGAGAGGAGAACCAGATGGGCATGCACACATACTCCAGGAAGAAATATAAGCCGCCCAGAAAAGCATTCTGGGGAAGAATTTAAAGGGAAACAATTAGTCCAACACATAACAGCTGAGAGAGGCTAATGAGAGGAGGAGCTGAATACCACAACACAGAACTCAAGGAGGAGGTTCTGAAAGGCCTCTGTCAGAGCTTCTCAGCTGTCTGGTTGTGACAGTACCCCTCCCTCTACGAGTGGACTCCGGACACTCAGAACCCACCTTCTCAGGATGGGACCTATGGAAAGCCTTGATGAGACGAGAGGCTTTAATGTCCGTCACTGAGACCCACATCCTCTCCTCAGGACCATACCCCTCCCAGTGAACAAGGTACTGAAGAGAACCGCGGACAAAACGAGAATCCACAATCCTAGAGACCTGAAATTCAAGATTCCCATCAACCATAATCGGAGGAGGAGGAGGCAAAGGCGAGGGTACAATGGGTTGAACATAAGGTTTCAATAAGGACTTATGAAAAACATTATGGATCTTCCAAGTCTGAGGAAGATCAAGACGGTATGCAACAGGATTGATGACAGACAGGATTTTGTAAGGCCCAATAAACCTAGGACCCAACTTCCAGGAGGGAACCTTCAATTTGATATTCTTGGTAGACAACCACACCAGATCACCAACATTCAGGTCCGGACCAAGCACACGTCTCTTATCAGCCACACGCTTATATCTCTCACTCATGCTCTTTAGATTATCTTGAATCTTTTGCCAAATAGATGACAAAGACGAGGAGAATCTGTCCTCATCAGGTAAACCAGAAGACCCCTCTCCCGAGAAAGTCCCAAACTGTGGATGAAACCCATATGCACCAAAAAATGGTGACTTATCAGAGGACTCCTGACGACGGTTATTTAAAGCAAACTCAGCAAGGGACAAAAAAGAACACCAATCCTCTTGATTCTCCGCCACAAAACAGCGCAGATATGTCTCCAGATTCTGATTGACGCGCTCCGTCTGGCCATTCGACTGCGGGTGGAAAGCAGAAGAGAATGACAACCGAACCCCCAAGCGAGAACAGAAAGCCTTCCAGAATCTGGAAACAAACTGCGTGCCCCTATCAGAGACTATGTCTGAAGGAATACCGTGCAATTTGACAATGTGATCAACAAATGCCTGCGCCAGCGTCTTAGCATTGGGCAAACCAGGAAAAGGGATGAAATGCACCATTTTGCTAAAACGGTCCACCACCACCAGAATCACAGTCTTCCCCGAGGAACGAGGCAGGTCCGTGATAAAGTCCATGGACAGATGTGTCCAAGGACGGGAAGGAATGGGTAAGGGAAGGAGAGGACCTGATGGCCGTGAATGAGGGACTTTGGCACGAGCGCAAGTCTCGCAGGCTTAACTTTGTAGAGGAGAGGAGAACCAGATGGGCATGCACACATACTCCAGGAAGAAATATAAGCCGCCCAGAAAAGCATTCTGGGGAAGAATTTAAAGGGAAACAATTAGTCCAACACATGACAGCTGAGAGAGGCTAATGAGAGGAGGAGCTGAATACCACAACACAGAACTCAAGGAGGAGGTTCTGAAAGGCCTCTGTCAGAGCTTCTCAGCTGTCTGGTTGTGACATTGAGTGGGAGCTTCCTGAGAATCAGAAGGCGCTGATGCGTTTTTTGGGCTTTGCCAATTATAACAGGAAGTTTATTTTGAATTATTCCTCTATTGTTAAACCACTCACTGATATGACCAGAAAGGGGGTAGATTTTTCCTCCTGGTCGGTAGAGGCGCGTAAGGCCTTTTCTAATATCAAGGAGAATTTTGCTTCCGCTCCCATCTTGGTACAACCTGATATTTCTCTACCCTTCATAGTTGATGCTTCTGAGGTGGGTGTGGGTGCGGTCTTGTCTCAGGGTTCCTCTCTTGCCAAATGGCGACCGTGTGCCTTTTTCTCGAAGAAACTCTCCTCCGCAGAGAGAAATTACGATGTGGGAGATAGGGAATTGTTGGCCATCAAGTTGGCTTTTGAGGAATGGCGCCATTGGCTAGAGGGAGCCAGACACCCTATTACCGTATTTACTGACCATAAAAATCTGGCCTACTTGGAGTCAGCCAAGCGTCTGAACCCGAGACAGGCCAGATGGTCTTTGTTCTTTTCAAGGTTTAATTTTGTTGTCACGTTCCGCCCTGGGGTTAAGAATGTGAAGGCGGATGCCCTGTCACGTTGTTTTCCGGGAGGTGGGAATTTTGAAGACCCGACTCCCATTTTGGCTGAAGGTGTGGTGGTCTCTGCTCTTTATCCTGAGTTGGAGGCAGAGGTTCAGGCAGCCCAGGCAGAGGCTCCTGATCTTTGTCCTCCTGGGAGGTTGTTTGTGCCCCAGCATCAGAAGAAGGCCACCGAGTGGCCCAGTGACAGAGTATGGAGTTGGTAGCATCAGGAAAAGGCCACAGAGTAGCACAATGACCGAGTCTGGAGCTGGCAGCAGGAAGAGGAGGCCACCGAGTGGCACAATGTACAAGACTGGAGGTGGCGGCAGCAGCAGTAGCAGCATGAGGAGAAGGCAACCGAGTGGAACAATGACAGAGTCTGGAGGTGGCGGCAGCAGCAGCGTCAGAAGGAGGCCACAGGGTGGCACAATGACCGAGTGTGGAGGTGGTGGCAGCATCAGGAGGCCACAGAGTGGCAAGGTGACATAGTGTGGAGGTGGCAGCAGCATCCGGAGGCCACAGAGTAGCAAGACGACGAGAGATTGCAGAGGTGGCAGAAGCATGAGGAGGCTACAGAGTGGCCTCTTCATCTATTCATTTATAGTGAATATGGGACAGAACAGAAGATTACAATTTCTCAACTTTTATAAAGTGCTGCTTAAAAGACTATTTAATAATACAGAGATGGTTATTATGGGGGATTTCAACTACCCAGATATAGACTGGGAAACTGAAACTTGTATATCTCATAAAGGAAACAGGTTCTTGGCAATAACCCGACTAGAGGGACGGCCATACTGGACTTAGTATTAACCAATAGACCTGACAGAACAACAGACGTGCAGGTTCGGGGACACCTGGGAAATAGTGACCATAAAGTAATAACCTTCCAATTATCATTCAAACAAGCGTTTCTACAGGGAGGAACAAAAATACCAAACTTCAAAAAAGCTAAATTTAGCCAACTAAGAGAGGCCATAGGCCTAATTAAATGAGATAAAGTCCTCACAAATAAAAATACAGCCACAAAACGGGATATCTTTAAAAGCATCCTAAAATCTCATTGTGAGAGGTACATACAGTATGGGAATAAAAGGTTAAGGAACAAAAAGAAACCAATGTGGATAAACAGAACTGTAAAGAAAGCCATAAATGACCCAAAGAAAGCATATAAAACACTAAAACAGGAGGGTAACACGGAAGCACTGAAAAACTATAAGGAAAAAATAGAAAATGTAAAAAACTAATAAAAGCGGCCAAACTAGAGACCAAGAGATTAATTGCCAAAGAGAGTAAAACTAACCCTAAAATGTTCTTCAACTATATAAATGTTAAAAAGTATAAATCTGAAGGTGTCGGCCCTTTAAAGAGTAATGAGGGGGGAGTCGCAGAGAGCGACGAGGAGAAAGCAAAGCTGTTAAATATTTTTTTCTACAATGTATTCACTGAAGAAAATAAACTGTCAGATGACATGCAGAATGTTGAAATAAATTCCCCATTAAAAGTGTCCTGTCTGACCCAGGAAGAAGTGCAACAGCGACTTAAAAAGATTAAAATAGACAAATCGCCAGGACCGGATGGCATACACCTCGTATCCTAAGGGAATTAAGTAATGTCATAGCCAGACCCTTATTTCTGATATTTGCGGACTCTATACTGACAGAGAATGTCCCACAGGATTGGCGCATGGCATATGTGGTGCCAATATTCAAAAAGGGGCCAAAAACAGAGCCTGGAAACTATAGGCCGGTAAGTTTAACATCTGTTGTGGGTAAACTGTTTGAAGGTTTTCTGAGAGATGCTATATTAGAGCATCTCAACAGAAATAAGCAAATACCGCCATATCAGCATGGCTTCGTGAGGGATCGGTCATGTCAAACTAATTTAATCAGTTTTCTATGAGGAAGTAAGTTCTAGACTTGAAAGCGGCGAATCAATGGATGTCGTGTATCTGGACTTCTCCAAAGCATCTGACACTGTACCACATAAAGGGTGAGTATATAAAATGAGAATGCTCGGACTGGGAGAAAACGTCTGTAAGTGGGTAAGTAACTGGCTGAGGGATAGAAAACAGAGGGTGGTTATTAGTGGTACACACTCAGATTGGGTCACTGTCACTAGTGGGGTACCTCAGGGGTCAGTATTGGGCCCTATTCTCTTCAATATATTTATTACTGATCTTGTAGAAGGCTTGCATAGTAAAATATCAATTTTCGCAGACGACACTAAACTGTGTAAAGTAATTAACACTGAAGAGGACAGTATACTGTATATATACTACAGAGGACAGTATACTGTATATATACTACAGAGGACAGTATACTGTATATATACCACAGAGGACAGTGTACTGTATATACACTACAGAGGACAGTATACTGTATATATACTACAGAGGACAGTATACTGTATATATACTACAGAGGACAGTGTACTGTATATATACTACAGAGGACAGTATACTGTATATATACTACAGAGGACAGTGTACTGTATATACACTACAGAGGACAGTATACTGTATATACACTACAGAGGACAGTATACTGTATATACACTACAGAGGACAGTATACTACTACAGAGGGATCTGGATAGATTGGTCAGATAAGTGGCAGATGAGGTTTAACACTGACAAATGTAAAGTTATGCACATGGGAAGGAATAATTGCGTTGCGTGAAAATCGCAGCATGCTCTATATTCTGCGTTTTCTAAGCCATGCAGGCCCCATAGAAGTGAATGGGGCTGCGTGAAAATCTCAAGCATCCGCAAGCAAGTGCGGATGCGGTGCGATTTTCACGCACGGTTGCTAGGAGACGATTGGGATGGAGAGCCGATCATTATTATTTTCCCTTATAACATGGTTATAAGGGAAAATAATAGCATTCTGAATACAGAATTCATAGTAAAACAGCGCTGGAGGGGTTAAAAAATAAATAAAAATAATTAACTCACCTTAATCCACTTGCTCGTGCAGCCGGCATCTCTTCTGTCTGTCTTCTGTGCTGTGTGCAGGAAAAGGACCTGTGGTGACATCACTCCGGTCATCACATGATCCATCACTATGGTAACATAGATCATGTGACGGACCATGTGATGACCGGAGTGACGTCACCACAGGTCCTGTTCCTGCACACAGAAGACAAGTGGATTAAGGTGAGTAAAATTTTTTACATTTTTTTTAACCCCTCCAGCCCTATTTTGCTAAGCATTCTGTATTCAGAATGCTATTATTTTCCCTTATAACCATGTTATAAGGGAAAATAATACAATCTACAGAACACCGATCCCAAGCCTGAACTTCTGTGAAGAAGTTCGGGTTTGGGTACCAAACATGACGATTATTCTCACGCGCGTGCAAAACGCATTACAATGTTTTGCACTCGCGCGGAAAAATCGTGCATGTTCCCGCAACTCATCCGCACCTTTTCCCGCAACGCCCATCTGAAAGAGGCCTAAGGCTACTTTCACATGTGTTTTGCTGGATCCGTCATGGATCATCAAAAATGCTTCCTTCATGATTAGGGTTGAGCAAATCCGAACTGTAAAGTTCGGGTTCGTACCGAACTTTAGGATTTTTGGACCTCGGGCATGAACCAGAACTTTTCAGTAAAAGTTCTGGTTCGAGTTCGGTGTTCGGCGAGTTAATGGCGCTTTTTGAAAGGCTGTCGAGCCAATCAACAAGCGTTTAACTCTGTGCCCTTAGAAACCATCACAGCTATGCCTACTAATGGCATGGCTGTGATTGGCCAGTGCAGCATGTGACCCAGCCTCTATATAGCACTGCACGTCACTCTGCTGTTACTAGTGTAGGGAGAGGATGCTGCTGCTGTGAGGGAGAGAATAGGACAGAATCTGTTATCAGAAGTGCTTGTTAACTCAGCGATCTACAGCGATTTTGTTTTGTGGGTGCAGTGCACAATCTTTTTTACCCTGCCCTGAGCCCAGTGACACAGAAAAAGAACTTTAAGGCCCCTTGCAGACGAGCATGTCCGGATAAGGTCCCGATGCGTTGCGGCAAACCCGCGCGAGTAGGTACGCAATTGCAGTCAGTTTTGACTGCGATTGCGATCCGTGGTTCAGTTTTTATCGCGCGGGTGCAATGCTTTTTGCATGCGCGTGATAAAAAACTGAATGTGGTACCCAGACCCGAACTTCTTCACAGAAGTTCAGGTTTGGGTTCAAGGTTGTGTAGATTGTATTATTTCCCCTCGGTTATAAAGGAAAATAATAGCATTCTGAATACAGAATGCATAGTACAATAGCGCTGGAAGGGGTTAGAAAAAATAAAAAATAATTTAACTCACCTTAATCCACTTGTTCGCGCAGCCGGCATCTCTTCTGTATTCTTCTTTGAGAAGTAGGACCTTTGATGACGCCACTGCGCTCATCACATGGTCCATCACATGATCTTTTACCATGGCGATGATCATGTGACAGACCATGTGATGAGCGCAGTGACGTCACCACAGGTCCTTTTCCTGTGCACAGCAAAGATAAAGACAGAAGAGAAGCCGGGCTGTGTGATCAAGTGGATTAAGGTGAGTTATATATATAAAAAAATATATATTTTTAACCCCTCCAGCCCTACTGTACTATGCATTCTGTATTAAGAATGATATTATTTTCCCTTATAACCATGTTATAAGGGAAAATAATAATGATCGGGTCCCCATCCCGATTGTCTCTTAGCAACTGTGCGTGAAATTCTATGGGGCCTGCATTGAGTGAAAAACGTAGAATAACGAACATGGTGCGAGTGATGCGTGAAAATCACCGCTCATGTGCACAGCCCCATAGAAATTAATGGGTCCGGATTCAGTGCGGGTGCAATGCGTTCATATCACGCATTACACCCGGGCGGAAAACTCACTCGTGTGAAAGGGCCTTATCCGTCTGTTAGTTGGGTGGGTGTCGGCAGCTTGTGCAAGTTCAGTGCACCAGCACAGCATATGTGCATTTGTGACAGTCAAATACAAGGTTTAAATACTGCAGTTATATTCAGTGTTAAAAAAAAAATTTTTTTGCATTTCGGGCATTTTCTGCATTTGTCAGAGTGAAATCCAAGCTTTAACCACTTCAACCCCGCTAGCTGAAACACCATTAATGACCAGAGCACTTTTTACATTTCGGCACTACACTACTTTCACCGTTTATTGCTCGGTCATGCAACTTACAACCCAAATGAATTTTACCTCCTTTTCTTCTCACTAATAGAGCTTTCATTTGGTGGTATTTTATTGCTGCTGACATTTTTACTTTTTTTGTTATTAATCGAAATTTAACGATTTTTTTGCAAAAAAATGAAATTTTTCACTTTCAGTTGTAAAATTTTGCAAAAAAAAAACGACATCCATATATAAATTGTTCGCTAAATTTATTGTTCTACATGTCTTTGATAAAAAAAAATGTTTGGGTAAAAAAGAATGGTTTGGGTAAAAGTTATAGCGTTTACAAACTATGGTACAAAAATGTGAATTTCCGCTTTTTGAAGCAGCTCTGACTTTCTGAGCATCTGTCATGTTTCCTGAGGTTCTACAATGCCCAGACAGTACAAACACCCCACAAATGACCCCATTTCGGAAAGTAGACACCCTAAGGTATTCGCAGATGGGCATAGTGAGTTTATAGAACTTTTTATTTTTTGTTACAAGTTAGCGGAAAATGATGATTTTTTTTATTTATTTTTTTCCTTACAAAGTCTCATATTCCACTAACTTGTGACAAAAAATAAAAACTTCCATGAACTCACTATGCCCATTATGAAATACCTTGGGGTGTCTTCTTTCCAAAATCGGGTCACTTGTGGGGCAGTTATACTGCCCTGGCATTTTAGGGGCCCAAATGTGTGAGAAGTAGTTTGAAATCAAAATCTGTAAAAAATGGCCTGTGAAATCCAAAAGGTGCACTTTGGAATGTGGGCCACTTTGCCCGCCTAGGCTGCAAAAAAGTGTCACACATCTGGTATCACCGTACTCAGGAGAAGTTGGGCATTGTGTTTTGGGGTGTATTTTTACATATACCCATGCTGGGTGAGATAAATATTTCGGCAAAAGACAACTTTTCCCATTTTTTTATACAAAGTTGGCATTTGACCAATATATTTATCTCACCCAGCATGGGTACATGTAAAATGACACCCCAAAACACATTGCCCAACTTCTCCTGAGTACGGCGATACCAGATGTGTGACACTTTTTTGCAGCCTAGGTGGGCAAAGGGGCCCACATTCCAAAGAGCACCTTTAGGATTTCACCGGCCATTTTTTACAGATTTTGATTTCAAACTACTTCGCACACATTAGGGCCCCTAAATTGCCAGGGCAGTATAACTACCCCACAAGTGACCCCCTTTTGGAAAGAAGACACCCCAAGGTATTCCGTGAGGGGCATGGTGAGTTCCTAGAGTTTTTTATTTTTTGTCACAAGTTAGTGGAATATGAGACTTTGTCAGAAAAAAAAAATCATCATTTTCCACTAACTTGTGACAAAAAATAAAAAATTCTAGGAACTCGCCATGCCCCTCACGGAATATTTATCTCACCCAGCATGGGTATATGTAAAATGACACCCCAAAACACATTCCCCAACTTCTCCTGAGTACGGCGATACCACATGTGTGACACTTTTTTGCAGCCTAGATGCGCAAAGCGGCCCAAATTCCTTTTAGGAGGGCATTTTTTGACATTTGGATCGCAGACTTCTTGTCATGCTTTCGGGCCCCTAAAATGCCAGGGCAGTATAACTACCCCACATGTGACCCCATTTTGGAAAGAAGACACCCCAAGGTATTCAATGAGGGGCATGGCGAGTTCATAGAAATTTTTTTTTTTTGGGCACAAGTTAGCGGAAATTTTTTTTTTTTTGTATTTTATCACAAAGTCTCCCTTTCCGCTAACTTGGGACAAAAATGTAAATCTTTCATGGACTCAATATGCCCCTCACGGAATACCTTGGGGTGTCTTCTTTCCGAAATGGGGTCACATGTGGGGTATTTATACTGCCCTGGCATTTTAGGGGCCCAAATGTGTGAGAAGTAGTTTGAAATCAAAATCTGTAAAAAATGGCCTGTGAAATCCAAAAGGTGCACTTTGGAATGTGGGCCACTTTGCCCGCCTAGGCTGCAAAAAAGTGTCACACATCTGGTATCACCGTACTCAGGAGAAGTTGGGCATTGTGTTTTGGGGTGTATTTTTACATATACCCATGCTGGGTGAGATAAATATTTCGGCAAAAGACAACTTTTCCCATTTTTTTATACAAAGTTGGCATTTGACCAAGATATTTATCTCACCCAGCATGGGTACATGTAAAATGACACCCCAAAACACATTGCCCAACTTCTCCTGAGTACGGCGATACCAGATGTGTGACACTTTTTTGCAGCCTAGGTGGGCAAAGGGGCCCACATTCCAAAGAGCACCTTTAGGATTTCACCGGCCATTTTTTACAGATTTTGATTTCAAACTACTTCGCACACATTAGGGCCCCTAAATTGCCAGGGCAGTATAACTACCCCACAAGTGACCCCCTTTTGGAAAGAAGACACCCCAAGGTATTCCGTGAGGGGCATGGTGAGTTCCTAGAGTTTTTTATTTTTTGTCACAAGTTAGTGGAATATGAGACTTTGTCAGAAAAAAAAAATCATCATTTTCCACTAACTTGTGACAAAAAATAAAAAATTCTAGGAACTCGCCATGCCCCTCACGGAATATTTATCTCACCCAGCATGGGTATATGTAAAATGACACCCCAAAACACATTCCCCAACTTCTCCTGAGTACGGCGATACCACATGTGTGACACTTTTTTGCAGCCTAGATGCGCAAAGCGGCCCAAATTCCTTTTAGGAGGGCATTTTTAGACATTTGGATCGCAGACTTCTTGTCATGCTTTCGGGCCCCTAAAATGCCAGGGCAGTATAACTACCCCACATGTGACCCCATTTTGGAAAGAAGACACCCCAAGGTATTCAATGAGGGGCATGGCGAGTTCATAGAAATTATTTTTTTTTTGGGCACAAGTTAGCGGAAATTGTTTTTTTTTTGTATTTTATCACAAAGTCTCCCTTTCCGCTAACTTGGGACAAAAATGTAAATCTTTCATGGACTCAATATGCCCCTCACGGAATACCTTGGGGTGTCTTCTTTCCGAAATGGGGTCACATGTGGGGTATTTATACTGCCCTGGCATTTTAGGGGCCCTAAAGCGTGAGAAGAAGTCTGGAATATAAATGTCTAAAAAATTTTACGCATTTGGATTCCGTGAGGGGTATGGTGATTTCATGTGAGATTTTATTTTTTGACACAAGTTAGTGGAATATGAGACTTTGTAAGAAAAATAAAATAAAAATAAATTATCTATTTCCGCTAACTTGTGCCAAAAAATGTCCAAATGGAGCCTTACAGGGGGTGATCAATGACAGGGGGGTGATCAGGGAGTCTATATGGGGTGATCACCCCCCCTGTCATTGATCACCCCCCTGTAAGGCTCCATTCAGACCTCCATATGTGATTTGCGGCTCCGCGGTGTCTGAGTTTTGCCGATCCACGGATCGGCAAAACACATATGGACGTCTGAATGGAGCCTTACAGGGCGGTGATCAATGACAGGGGGCTGATCACCCCATATAGACTCCCTGTTATGGGAAGGGGGATCAGTTGATGATACTGCTATGGGGAGGGGGATCAGTGGATGACACTGCTATGGGGAGGGGGATCAGTGGATTGCACTGCTATGGGGAGGGGGATCAGTGGATGACACTGCTATGGGGAGGGGGGTCAGTGGATGACACTGCTATGGGAAGGGGGATCAGTGGATGATACTGCTATGGGGAGGGGGATCAGTGGATGACACTTCTATGGGGAGGGGGATCAGTGGATGACACTGCTATGGGGAGGGGGATCAGTGGATGACACTGCTATGGGGAGGGGGATCAGTGGATGACACTGCTATGGGGAGGGGGATCAGTGGATGACACTGCTATGGGGAGGGGTATCAGTGGATGACACTGCTATGGGGAGGGGGGTCAGTGGATGACACTGCTATGGGGAGGGGGGTCAGTGGATGACACTGCTATGGGGAAGGGGATCAGTGGATGACACTGCTATGGGGAGGGGGATCAGTGGATGACACTGCTATGGGGAGGGGGATCAGTGAATGACACTGCTATGGGGAGGGGGATCAGTGGATGACACTGCTATGGGGAGGGGGATCAGTGGATGACACTGCTATGGGGAGGGGGATCAGTGGATGACACTGCTATGGGGAGGGGGATCAGTGGATGACACTGCTATTGGGAGGGGGATCAGTGGATGACACTGCTATTGGGAGGGGGATCAGTGGATAACACTGCTATGGGGGATCTATGGATGACACTATATAGCATCTTATGCTATATGTGTCATCCACAGATCAACCCCATGACAGTGTCATCCACAGATCCCCCTCCCTATAACAGTGTCATCCACAGATCCCCCTTCCCATAACAGTGGCATCCACAGATCCCCCCTAAACAGTGCCATCGACAGATCGCCCTCCCATGACAGTGCTATCCACAGATCCCCCCCTAAACAGTGTCATCCTCCCCCCCATGAAAGTGCCATCCACAGATCCCCCTCCCCATAACAGTGCCATCCACAGATCGACCTCCCATGACAGTGCCATCCACAGATCCCCCTAAACAGTGCCATCCACAGATCCCCCCTAAACAGTGTTATCCACAGATCCACCCCATGACAGTGCCATCCACAGATCCCCCTCCCATAACAGTGCCATCCACAGATCCCCCTCCCCATAACAGTGCCTTCCACAGATCCTACTCCCCATAACAGTGCCATCCACAGATCCCCCCTAAACAGTGCCATCCACAGATCGACCTCCCATAACAGTGCCATCCACAGATCCCCCCTAAACAGTGTTATCCACAGATCCACCCCATAACAGTGCCATCCACAGATCCCTCTCCCCGATGCTCACAGTAGTACATTTATAAACTGTAATCCGTAACTTTAACTTTAATCAGCGCTCATCTCTTTACTTGGGTACCTTACTCTCAGCTCCAGTAACAGGCAGCGCGGGCGGTGCTCACTCACTGACGTCACGCGGCTGCGCCGCCTAGTGGAGGAGCAGGCACGTGACGTCAGTGAGTGAGTACCACCCGCACGGCCTGTTACCAGAGCTGAGAGTAAGGTACCCTAGTAAAGAGATGAGCGCTGATTTAAGTTAAAGTTACGGATTACAGTTTATAAATGTACTACGGTAAGCGGCGGGGCCCTGTATATTCTAACCCCCAGGCAAGCGACCCCATCACCATGGGAACACCTGGGGGTTAGAATATACTAGCGGATCCAAGTATACCCGGCGTGTAAGACGACCTCCGACTTTTGAAAATAATTTCTAGTGTTAGAAAGTCTTATACGCTGGAAAATACGGTACTGCAGTTATATTCAGGGTTTAAAAAAACACAATTTTTTTGCAATACCCTACATCTGGGTGAAATACAAGATTTAAATACTGCAATTATATACTGGGTTTAAAAACACCCATTTTGGGCAAGATAATACATTTGCGGCTTTTCCTGCATTTCTGGCAGTCCAATACAAGTGTTAGATACTGCTGTTATATTCTTGTTTAAAAAAAAAACACCCATTTTGGGCAAGAGACTACATTTACTGCCTTCGTTGCATTTGTGACAGTCCGATACAAGCGTTATATACCACTGTTATAGTCTGGTATTAAAAAAACACAAATTTTTTGCAAGACCCGACATTTGGGGCCTTTGCTGCATTTGTCACAGTCAAATACAACCTGCTGTTACAGTATACTGCTGTTACATTGTTGGTTGACAAATTAAACATTTTTGGGACCATGAAGTAATTGTATAAAATTCGCCCATCAAACTGTTGTGGACCTGAAGAAATGTTTTCTCTTTATGACTCTGGAACAGCCTGACTCTCAGTCAACTTAATTGTTATTATTGGCGATTACATTGTCGCCTGACATAAACCATCTGTTAGTTTGGTGGTTGAACGCAAAGAATGAGGAAAGCGTCAAATAAGGGACGTGGCCCCGGTCGTTATGCTGCTGGTGGAGCTCCTGTTGCAGGGAGAGGACGTGGTCAATCTGTGCCAGCTACACGCACAAGTGAAACACCTTCCTCAGGTGCGAGTAGGCAACATAACCTTCAATCAACAAGCGGCCAATCAACAAGCAGTTAACTCTGTGCCCTTAGAAACCATCACAGCTATGCCTACTAATGGCATGGCTGTGATTGGCCAGTGCAGCATGTGACCAAGCCTCTATATAGCACTGCACGTCACTCTGCTGTTACTAGTGTAGGGAGAGGATGCTGCTGCTGTGAGGGAGAGAATAGGACAGAATCTGTTATCAGAGGTGCTTGTTAACTCAGCGATCTACAGCGATTTTTGTTTTGTGGGTGCAGTGCACAATCTTTTTTACCCTGCCCTGAGCCCAGTGACACAGAAAAAGAACTTTAAGGCCCCTTGCAGAAAAAGACGTGGCCCCAGTCGTGATGCAGCTGGTGGAGCTCCTGTTGCAGGGAGAGGACGTGGTCGATCTGTGCCAGCTACACGCACAAGTGAAACCCCTTCCTCAGGTGCGAGTAGGCGACAGAACCTTCAGCTTTATTTGGTCGGGCCGAATGCCTCTCCATGAATGGTGAGGCCAGAACAAGTACAGGCGATAGTAGATTGGGTTGCTGACATTGCCTCCAGTTCCTTCACATTGTCTCCCACCCAGTCACCTGCTGAAAGATCAAAGTTGTTGGCACCTGCAGCCAATGTCCATCAGTCTTTCACCTCACCTCCTTGAAAATCAGCCAAGCAGTCTGAGCCCCAAGTCATGCAGCAGTCTCTTCTGCTTTTTGATTACTCTGCTATCAGGGTTTCCCAGGGCCATCCACCGAGCCCTGCCCCAGAAGAGGAAGAGATTGAGTGCACCGATGCCCAACCACTTATGTTTCAGGATGAGTACATGGGAGGACCATCGCAGCACGTCTCGGATGATGACGAAACACAGGTGCCAACTGCTGCGGCTTTCTGCAGTTTGCAGACTGACAAGAAGGGCAGGGTTGAAGACTGGGTGGAAGATGATTTGGAGGACGATGAGGTCCTCGACCGCACATGGAATCAAGGTCATGTGAGTAACCTGTGTAGTTCGGAGGAAGAGGCGGTGGTTGCACAGAGCCACCAGCATAGCAGAAGAGCGACCAGGGTGCAAAAGCGGAGCGGCCGTCCTCTACTGCCCGCCGCAGCAAGGGACCGAGCACACCAAAGCCAGATCCAAGGAGTTCCCTGGCGTGAAGCGAGGCATAAACGTTCTCAACCTGAGAGGACAAGGCCATTCCCTGGGTCTTTGATTTGGAACCCCTTCACAAACCTTTTCACAAAGTATAGAATGTTTTGGAAATCTGTTTTGTGGAACGAGAGGTGCACTCAGACATGATTTACTAATGTCATTGCGTTCAGGAGCTTAGGGTGGTGGGGAGTGGAAAAGCAAAAATTCATAAAAAGTAAGGAAAAGAGATAACATGTTTTCCTAAAAATTTTAAGTTCCAGGAGAATAGAGGGTGTTATTAGTGTTGATCGCGAATATTGCCACTTTGAGAATTCAAGAAGATTTAGAATATAGCGCTATATATTCGTATTCGCAAATATTCTAGATTTTTTTTTCCATCTGAACCCATGATCCCTCCTGCTTCTTGCTTGTGGGCCAATGAGAAGGCTGCAATGTCTTTTTATGAGCTTAGCAACATCCCTAGCAACCAATAGGAAAGTTTCCTCCCCCTTACTATATAAGAACCTCCCCAGCAGCCATTTTCTGCAGTTCTGAGAGAGAGAGAGAGAAAGAGAGAGAGAGAGAGCAGTGTTATTGCTGTGCTCTGTGCTTTGCTGTGTAATTACATTAGTTAGTTATCTCATATAGAAACCGGATTCCCAAAAAGTTGGGACACTCTACAAATCGTGAATAAAAACTGAATGCAATGATGTGAAGGTGCCAACTTCTAATATTTTATTCAGAATAGAACATAAATCACAGAACAAAAGTTTAAACTGAGAAAATGTACCATTTTAAGGGAAAAATATGTTGAATCAGAATTTCATGGTGTCAACAAATCCCCAAAAAGTTGGGACAAGGCCATTTTCCCCACTGTGTGGCATCTCCCCTTCTTCTTACAACACTCAACAGACGTCTGGGGACCGAGGAGACCAGTTTCTCAAGTTTAGAAATAGGAATGCTCTCCCATTCTTGTCTAATCCAGGCCTCTAACTGTTCAATCGTCTTGGGCCTTCTTTGTTGCACCTTCCTCTTTATGATGCGCCAAATGTTCTCTATAGGTGACAGATCTGGACTGCAGACTGGCCATTTCAGTACCCGGATCCTTCTCCTACGCAGCCATGATGTTGTGATTGATGCAGAATGTGGTCTGGCATTATCTTGTTGAAAAATGCAGGGTCTTCCCTGAAAGAGATGACGTCTGGATGGGAGCAGATGTTGTTCTAGAACCTGAATATATTTTTCTGCATTGATGGTGCCTTTCCAGACATGCAAGCTGCCCATGCCACACGCACTCATGCAACCCCATACCATCAGAGATGCAGGCTTCTGAACTGAGCGTTGATAACAACTTGGGTTGTCCTTGTCCTCTTTGGTCCGGATGACATGGCGTCCCAGATTTCCAAAAAGAACTTCGAATCGTGACTCTGACCACAGAACAGTCTTCCATTTTGCCACACTCCATTTTAAATGACCCCTGGCCCAGTGAAAACGCCTGAGCTTGTGGATCTTGCTTAGAAATGGCTTCTTCTTTGCACTGTAGAGTTTCAGCTTGCAGCGGCGGATGGCACGGTGGATTGTGTTCACTGACAATGGTTTCTGGAAGTATTCCTGAGCCCATTCTGGGATTTCCTTTACAGTAGCATTCCTGTTTGTGGTGCCGTGTCGTGTAAGGGCCCGGAGATCACGGGCATCCAGTATGGTTTTACGGCCTTGACCCTTACGCACAGAGATTGTTCCAGATTCTCTGAATCTTCGGATGATGTTATGCACAGTTGATGATGATAGATGCAAAGTCTTTGCAATGTTTCGCTGGGTAACACCTTTCTGATATTGCTCCACTATCTTTCTGCGCAACATTGTGGGAATTGGTGACCCTCTACCCATCTTGGCTTCTGAGAGACACTGCCGCTCTGAGAAGCTCTTTTTATACCCAATCATGTTGCCAATTGACCTAATTAGTGTTAATTGGTCTTCCAGCTCTTCGTTATGCTCAAATTTACTTTTTCCAGCCTCTTATTGCTACTTGTCCCAACTTTTGGGGGATTTGTTGACACCGTGAAAATTTGAATCAACGTATTTTTTCTTTAAAATGATACATTTACTCGGATTAAACGTTTGCTCTGTCATCTACGTTCTATTACAGATAAAATATTGACATTTGCCATCTCCACATCATTGCATTCAGTTTTTATTCACAATTTGTTTAGTGTCCCAACTTTTTTGGGAATCCGGTTTGTATATACACTACAGATAGTGAGTGGGAGATAGTCAGTGTAGGTTATACCCTGATATAGTGGAGCTGAGAGGTTCTGCTCTCCATACATACATGCTACAGACATAGTGCTGTGATGTCACAAGTTCACAACAATACTTAATGCACCAATTAGCAATATGTGGTCAGACCTGCTAAAATGTGAAGTTGCACGTATTGCGCAAAAATATTTGCATCATTAATTGCCGATTTGCACAATCGCGAATATATTGACGCACTTTATCTGCATATAAAGCTATTGTAATGTTCTGCCGTGCCAACCATTTTCTCCAGTCTCAGGAAACTTCTAGCAGCTTGAAAAATGTAGCAAAAGTGGGGGCGGAGCCTGCGCCGGAGCTGTATGGCCGCATGAGGTGACGCTCTGCTGATATAGTATCCCTCACAGCCTGATTCTAGCAACACTTACTCTCTAAAATGGTCAAGATCGGTGGCCCCAGACCCACTGAAGCACAAGGGCAAGCTAAAGTACCGACAAACGGAGAAACTATAGAGAAATTCATTAAAAAAGCCGCTCAGATCCACGCAGCTAAAGAAATCAAGATGGCGCCTGGAACGCCGAAAGCTGCAGGGAGCGCTCCGAAACACACAGCGACTGCTGAAAAGGTAAGGGAGCTCTCCCCTGAGGCTGATACCCTACCCATCTCCAGATCCTTCCTGAAAGACGCCCTGTTAGAAGCCCTGGAGCCCCTCAGGTCAGATCTCTCCTCTATAAAAGAGGACATGCGTCACATTGGAAGGAGAGTTGAAACGTTGGAGGATAATCAGACTGCCATTGTGACTCACCAGAACGCAGTCTCCTCCACGCTGTCAATACATCAAGCACACATGAACTCACTGTATACGCTCCTTGAAGACCACGAAAATAGGAGCAGGTGAAATAACTTGCGGTTCAGGGGCATTCCAGAATCGATCGGCCCTGCAGAAATCCCGGAGGCCATTATGAATATTTGCCTGCAACTGCTTGGTCCTGATTCAGCTCACGATATCACCATTGAGAGAGCTCACAGGGCTTTGCGCCCTAAACCACAACCTATGGACCCACCAAGGGACGTAATCTGCAAATTTTTGCACTACCCAGTTAAGGATGCAATCTTGAGTAAGGCGAGGAATTTTCAACAACTGGCTCTAGAGGACTGTCCTATTACTATATATCAAGATCTGGCCCAGTCCACACTCAAAAAGAGAAGAGCACTTAAACCGCTTACTGATTGGCTTCGTAGCAAGAGAATCTTATATAAGTGGCTTTTTCCTTTTGGGTTATCCTTTTTATATGAAGGCCAGCGCATATCCATCTCCTCCTTCAATGATCTGCCCAAAGCATATGATATTTTGCAGATTAATCAGCTCCCCATCGAGAACTGGGACCATATACAGGATAGCAACCCACTACCAGACCTCCCTTCTGCGGATCCCTGGGAGACACCTCGTCCTGGCAAACCTCAAAGATCCAGGAGAGGCCGACAATCTACTCCAAGACGACTTACACTCCAGGACTCTTGAAGGACTCTGGATCCAAGCTAAAGAAAAATTCCAAGATCTTCAGCAGCCTTCCTGAGTATTGTTGGTTTAATATTAATCTTTAACATGTATATCCTGTGGTGGGTCTTACACATTCCTGAACCTGGAGTTGCGACCACACAGTGTAAATTATATGTCTCTTACAAAGTGCCTAATTTTTGCATATTATGAGGGTACTAAACAAGTCACATTACAATGTGCATATTACCCCCCCTACTCTATTTCTGGAGTATTCATACTCTAGTATTAATGATCTATTTGATTGTTCTACATTCCAAACTGTTCTCATTATTGTTGTTTTATTATTGGTTTTATGACAGGTATCATAGAAAGTCAACTCTATATCTCCAAAAGAGAGGGAGATGCCTCTGCAGCCCTGTAACTCTACCTTGGATGGATAAGTACAAACAAATTACAAACACACATCTTTCACAGAAAAAAATCTCGGCGACGCACAGCCAGTTATTTTACTTTTAGATGGCTGACCTGTGCATTGCTACCTTCAATGTGAAGGGTTTTAATGCCCCATCAAAACATAGTCAGATATTTTCCCTAGCTAAAAAAGAAAAATGCTCAGTCCTGTTGCTCCAGGAGACGCATTTCAAATTTAATAAATACCCTGATTTATCCAGGTCCTTGTACCCACAATGGTACCACTGTGGTTCGAATTCTGCGGCATCCAGAGGTGTGAGTGTGGGGTTCCGGAGGGGTCTGCCCTTCTCTTATATTGCGCATATTCAAGATGTTGAAGGCAGATATATCCTGCTTAAGGGTAAAATAGCCAATCAGACTTATACCTTTGCAAACTTCTACGCCCCAAATGTTAGGCAAATCCCTTGGTTGATAGAAACCCTTGCCCTATTGGAGTCATTCAGGGAGGGAGTGGTAGTGCTTGGAGGGGATCTAAATTTAGCCTTAAATCCTCTTATAGACTCATCATCCCAAAAATCAGTCCAACCCGCTAGGGCGCTGAGACAACTCAGGAATAGATTACATCAGGGCGCAATGCATGACGTATGGCGACTCCGTAACCCCTCCGGGAAGGACTATACCTTCTTTTCCCACCCCACAACTCATATCAAAGGCTAGATTATATATTTGTGTCAAAAGAACACCTACATTTATGTACTCGGGCCTCCATAGGGGATATACTCTTATCGGACCATGCTCCAGTATTTATTACAATCCAAGCGCCAACATTGGAACCCAAGGCTTTTAGATGGCGTTTAAACGAACAACTGATCTCGTCAGAAGAAAATAAAGCACACACCCAAAAAGTTATGGAAGAATTTTTTACCCTCAACTCCCTTCCTGACACATCCCCCCATATACTTTGGGACACTCACAAGGCCTACATGAGAGGCCAATTCATTTGTATGGGGTCTAGAATCAAAAAGGAGAGAAAGAAAAGAATAGATGAACTTCTATCCCAGATTCACAGGTTAGAAACTAGTCATAAAAGTTTCCTATCAGCTTCCCACCTGAAGGAACTCACAGATTTAAAAAGTAATCTAAAGACTCTGCTCAATACAGCTTCTGCTAAGTATTATCTCCATGCGCAATATAAATACTATGCGCATGGCGATAAAGCGTCCAAGTTTATGATGCAGCGTATTAAGCAGAGGAAATCCCATAACTATATACACAAAATTAGGACTAGTGACAAAGATGAGGTATCTAATACCCCAGAAATAGCCAAAAAATTCCAAAAATACTATTATTCCCTTTATAATATAACAGTAGAAGAAAAGGAAAGGGGTGGTCTCTCCTCCCCCCCTCCCCCCCTTCTTCCAAAAGAATCAGTAACCTCCTTCCTTGACTCCCTTGCTTTGCCCACACTGACGGATTCCCAAATCCAAACTCTACAAGCCCCTTTTACATTACTGGAACTTGAGACAGCTATTAGACAACTTCCTATTGGGAAAAGCCCGGGACCTGATGGATACCCTGCTTTATACTACCGCACCTTTCATAATATATTAGGTCCATACCTTCTCTCTATATTTAACAGCTCCCTGTCTGGTGTCCCCCTATCCCCAGATATGACCAGAGCACATATTACATTGATCCCTAAAGAAGGAAAGGATAGTTCCCAATGCTCTAATTATCGCCCAATCTCCCTGCTAAATTTGGACTTGAAATTGTTAGCTAAAATACTTGCAACTCGCCTATCATCTTTTCTGCCTTCACTGATCAAAGAAGATCAAGTTGGCTACGTCCGTGGTAGGGAGGGCAAAGACAACACTGCTAAGGTGTTAAACGCTATCTACCTCTCAAAAAAGTGGAAACGGCCTTTAGTCCTCCTTAGCACGGATGCGGAAAAGGCCTTCGATAGGGTGAGCTGGGACTATATGAAGGAAGTCCTTAAAACAATTAGATTCCCCATCCAATATATTAACGCCATCTTTTCCTTGTATACCCACGCCTCAGCTTCTATCATCGTTAATGACACTCTGTCCCCCTCATTTACTATCAGGAATGGCACCAGACAGGGATGCCCACTTTCTCCACTACTTTTTGTCCTCGTAATGGAGACACTGCTCCAGGCCATAAGATTGGAGAAAGAGATATAGGGGATAAAGGTAAATCATAAGGAGCATAAGGTTGCTGCTTTCGCGGACGACCTTTTAATAATAAATACAAATCCGACAATAGCCCTCCCTATGATTTATAAGATTTTAGAACAGTTTAGCTCATTCTCAAACTTCAAAATTAATTTGAGCAAATCCCATATTATCTCTATAGATCTCCCACCCTCAATCAAGAACTCATTGAAAGCAAACTCCCCCTTTAACTGGGACACCCCATATATTACCTATCTGGGTGTCAAGATAGGACCCGACCCTTCCACTCTCTTTAGATTGAATTTCACTCCTCTTCTTCAGTCTATATCTGAGCAATTAGCCGGATTACAGTATCCGATGCTCTCATGGTTTGGGAGGAAGAATATGGTCACCTCATTGGTCCTCCCAAGATTAACTTACTTGCAGCAAGTACTTCCGATCCCAGTCCCTAGAAAATACTACATTAAACTCCAGAGACAAATTAGCTTGTTTATCTGGGCCGGGGAAAAGGCTAGACTGGCTCGCTCTGTTCTTTGTAGACCTAAGGCCAAGGGGGGAATAGGTTTACCTGACCCAGAACTATACGGGAGGGCAGTAATGCTTTCTAGACTGGTAGATTGGATGACATACCCAAATCAGAAACCTTGGGTATCCATGGAGCAGGGGGATCTGGGTTCGTTCCCTTCAGGACTTCTAGTGGGAGCAAAAAATTTCCTACCCCAAGATAGTCACGTCAATCCACTTGTGAAGTCGACAATTTAGACTTGGAAGTGGTTCCAACAATCGCAACATGCTATACCATTACCGTCGCCATTAATACAGATAAAAGACATATTAGCATATGCTCCACCTAACTTAAAAGATTGTCTTCCACACTCAGTTCGGAATTCGAACCTGACCATCTCCTCACTTTTTGATGATGAAGGGGAGGTATTGAAAAGTAAAAATATTTTAAATATTTTCCCAGAATGCAAAAATCTCCCTTTTTTTCTGACCTTCATACACTCCTTTATAGCGAAGAATATTTCTAAAAATGACATACTACGCCCACTGACATGGTTTGAGGGTATAATAGCGGATAGATCCAAACATACCAAACTAATCTCCCAAATATACAGGAAATTAAACAACCCAATCTTAACGACTAAACCTGCATTCATTGGGCATTGGGAAAAGGATTTGGATGTTAGCTTCTCTCAAACAGAGACCTTAAAACTTTTGGCATTGCCCCACAAAAATTCTAGGTGCGTTCGCACCCAAGAAAATGGGTACAAGATTTTGACAAGATGGTATAGAACACCAGATGTCACTTGCCGCTATAGCCCAAATAATATAGATACATGCTGGAGATGTAAAGCGGACAGGGGATCATTTTTCCATATATGGTGGGAATGCCCCCTGATTTATGAATGGTGGAAAGAAATTTTTGCCAAAACTAACATGATATGTGGAATGGACTTTCCATTCTCTCCTCAGTTAGCCTTGTTGGGACTACCACCGTCTACTTCTAAAATACCACCTACTAAAGTGTTTCTCTCTTTGTTGAGTGCAGCACGTCTCTTAATCCCTAAATTTTGGCTTTCTGAAGACATACCCTCCATCTCTCAATGGACAGGGAAGGTCGATCAACTGTGTAGGTTTGAGGAAATAGCAGCTTGGGAGAACCGTAACATACAATTGTATAGGAGACAGTGGAAAGTCTGGTTTTCATACAGGAACTTGAATACATTGCTCTCGTAGATCTCTTATGTCGTACCAATCTAAGCCAGTGTTCTATATCTGACTTATGACATTACTCGTACAAAAATATTAGTTGTGGATTAAATTCTATATTATCTGCTGTACTGTCCACCCTAAGGAAATCTGTCTAATAATGCCTGTCACATCACCTGTTATCTTATGTTACTCTTATGTTTTTGTCTACATTCAATATCAGATATGTGGATTAACATATCGATTTGTATGTAATGATTTTATTTTCAATAAAATTATTTGAAGATAAAAAAAAAAAAAAAAAAAAAAAAAAATGTAGCAAAAGTGACCGACGCCTGTATTGCACGCACAATAAGCGCATAATACATTGCCGATTTTTGCAATCAAGAAAATAATTGCGAATGTTCGAATTTATGACAACTATTCACGAAATATAGCAAATTCGAATATTGCCCCTGCTGCTCATCGCTAGGTGTTATATACCAATTTCCAGGTCAATTGGAGTCACTTTTTGTTTTTGGATGATTGAGCCCGAACTGAACTTAGAATCATAGAAGATTGATCTTTAGAAGGTCTCTTTAATAGTGTCCACTGGGCGCTCACTCTTGCTGCGTTATCCCAACCTTACAATTCTTTTTTTGAACACTTCATATCCTTGAAGTTAGTCTTTCTAAAGTCTTATACTTTAGTTCTAGTGTAGGATTGTTCCCATAAACATTGCTGATCACTGGAACCCAAATTCAGTTGTGGAAATATGGCAGATATTAAATTGTCTAGGTGCAAGATATGGGATGTCCAATCTGAACTATAGACAATGACATCAATCCCATCGATGAAGAGAATGCAAGGAGAGAAGAACAGTTCTTTCAGGTACTCCAAGCCATGCAGCGCAATATGCCTAATGTTACCACTTTAAAGCTTACCAAGTTAACAGAGACTGATGATATAGAGTCCTATCTGAAAGTTTTTGAAAGAGTGTCTCAAGTTAATAAATGGCCTGAGGAACACTGGGTACTTCATTTAGCACCATTTCTCACTAGCAAAGCTCAACAGTCTTAATGCCAAATGAGAACTGAGGATGCTGAAAACTATGAAAAAGTCAAAACTGCATTCCTAAGATGCTGTAATATACAGTACAGACCAAAAGTTTGGACACGCCTTATCATTCAAAGAGTTTTCTTTATTTTCATGACTGAAGGCATCAAAACTATGAATTAACACATGTGGAATTATATACATAACAAAAAAGTGTGAAACAACTGAAAATATGTCATATTCTAGGTTCTTCAAAGTAGCCACCTTTTGCTTTGATTACTGCTTTGCACACTCTTGGCATTCTCTTGATGAGCTTCAAGAGTTAGTCACTTGAAATGGTCTTCACTTCACAGGTGTGCCCTGTCAGGTTTAATAAGTTGGATTTCTTTCCTTATAAATGGGGTTGGGACCATCAGTTGCCTTGTGGAGAAGTCAGGTGGATACACAGCTGATAGTCCTACTGAATTTGTATTATGGCAAGAAAAAAGCAGCTAAGTAAAGAAAAACGAGTGACCATCATTACTTTAAGAAATGAAGGTCAGTCAGTACGAAAAATTGGGAAAACTTTGAAAGTGTCCCCAAGTGCAGTCACTGGCTCACATGCGGAACGCCCCAAGAAAGGAAGACCAAGAGTCACCTCTGCTGCGGAGGATAAGTTCATCCGAGTCACCAGCGTCAGAAATCGCAGGTTAACAGCAGCTCAGATTAAAGACCAGGTCAATGCCACACAGAGTTCTAGCAGCAGACACATCTCTAGAACAACTGTTAAGAGGAGACTGTGTGAATCAGGCCTTCATATTAGAATATCTGCTAGGAAACCACTGCTAAGGACAGGCAACAAGCAGAAGAGACTTGTTTGGGCAAAAGAACACAAGGAATGGACATTAGACCAGTGGAAATCTGTGCTTTGGTCTGTTGAGTCCAAATTTGAGATCTTTGGTTCCAACCACCGTGTCTTTGTGCGGCGCAGAAAAGGTGAACGGATGGACTCTACATGCCTGGTTCCCACCGTGAAGCATGGAGGAGGAGGTGTGATGGTGTGGGGGTGCTTTGCTGGTGACACTGTTGGGGATTTATTCAAAATTGAAGGCAGCATGGCTACCACAGCATCTTGCAGCGGCATGCTATTCCATCCGGTTTGCGTTTAGTTGGACTATCATTTATTTTTCAACAGGACAATGACCCCAAACACACCTCCAGGCTGTGTAAGGGCTATTTGACCATGAAGGAAAGTAATGGGGTGCTGCGCCAGATGACCTGGCCTCCACAGTCACTGGACCTGAACCCAATCGAGATGGTTTGGGGTGAGCTGGACCGCAGAGTGAAGGCAAAAGGGCCAACAAGTGCTAAGCATCTCTGGGAACTCCTTCAAGACTGTTGGAAGACCATTTCAGGTGACTACCTCTTGAAGCTCATCAAGAGAATGCCAAGAGTGTGCAAAGCAGTAATCAAAGCAAAAGGTGGCTACTTTGAAGAACCTAGAATATGACATATTTTCAGTTGTTTCACACTTTTTTGTTATGTATATAATTCCACATGTGTTAATTCATAGTTTTGATGCCTTCAGTGTGAATCTACAATTTTCATAGTCATGAAAATAAAGAAAACTCTTTGAATGAGAAGGTGTGTCCAAACTTTTGGTCTGTACTGCACATGCAGAGTCGTTTCGCCAGAGGTTCCAGACCTACAGATAAACAGGATAAGGAAGGACCTAGAGAAACATTTACCCAGTTGTCTGAATTGTGCTCTAAATGGATTTCTCCAGAGGGAAAGACTGTTCAGCAGGTCCTGGAAAAGATTATCCTTGAACAATTCTTGGGAGTCCTTAATGGATACTGTGATTTATCCTCATTGCTCATACTGTGCAGCCTATCTTAATGATGGACATCTTATCTCTTGCACCAAGACAATGTAATATCTGCTGTAGCAGGAGCAGGACTCACAATCAATCCAGCCAAATGTACAATAGCACAGAAAGATACATGTTATCTTGGTTATGTAAAAGATGGTGTAAACATCAGACCGGAAATGTCTAAGATCAAAGCACTAAAGGATGCCCCAATTCCAAAAAACAAAAAAGAGGCAAGATCATTTTTGGGACTGGACCTGCATAAGGCAGTGCGAAAACTCCATTTAAAGAAAATGTTTAAAGATCCACCACTTTATCACCGACCCCCTAAACAGGGAGAGATCCCAGACCACACTGACCATTTAGGGTTTGATATCACCGACCCCTTCAATGCACAGGAAGTTAGCTGCCTAGAATTACTTACCTGCATCAACCTACATGAGACAGAGGACAGGGCTGTTGATAAAGACATATTTACAGGAGGTGTTGGTTCCACTTTTACTCTCCCCATGCCAGCTGGCAGTGGCATCGACATCTTCCAGAAGAGTGTGATGAGGGATGTAAAAGCCCTCATCTACCCTGCTACGCATGAAACTATCACTTCCCAGGAAAAAGCCGCTTTGAAGTGGCTGGGCAGTTTGGAGGATGTCGTAGTCAAGCCAGCCGACAAGGGGGGCAATGTGGTACTATTAACTAAGCAGTATTACATAAGTGAGGCACATAGACAGCTTGATAACACAGTCACCTATGAGAAATTAGGGAAGGACCCCTTAATAGGCCTGTTGTCTCAGCTAAAGAAGTTAGTCTCTAAATATATAGCTGCTGATCTCTTGCCATCCAACATGTTTGAGAAATTGATACCACAATATCCCAGCAAGCCGGCCTTGTATTTTGTCCCCAAAATACATAAGTCCATCACAGCCCCACCGGGTCGCCCCATTGTGGCAGGTAGAGGGTCGCTCACTGAACCCCTTTCCCAATATGTGGACTGGTTGCTCAGACCCCTTCTGTCCAGGGCCCCAACGTATCTTAGCGACACGGGCGATTTCTTTCGAGCCATCAACTCGTTTGATTGGCGAGATGGACTCGCTTTGGTGTCGCTTGACGTGGAGAGCCTTTACACGAGGATACCGCATGACATAGGGATCCAGGCAATCAACCAGGTCTTAGGAAAAACTGAAAAAACGTTGATATACTGCCAGTTTATAGCGGAGGCGCTCAGTTTTATTCTCTCTAATAATGTATTCATGTTTGATGACCAATGGTATAGACAAAGGGTAGGAACCGCCATGGGCACGCCCGTATCATGTACCTATGCAAACCTATTTCTAGCCGTGTTCGAGGACAGATTTGTCTTCACCACAGCTAACCCATATCTGCAATACATACAGTCATTTTTACGATACGTGGATGACATATTCATGATATGGTCAGGCACTGAGATGCAATGCAGGGAATTCATGTCCTACCTAAATAACAGCAACAATATGAATAAGAGGTTTACCCTCAATTTTGGGGGCCATTCACTAGAATTTTTGGATGTGCTCATAGAGGACGAATAAAGAATCATCTATCAACGTTGGTGAGTGCGCCTGTTCTATTATCTTTATAAGTTGCCGATTTACACTATTGAGGCTGTGCACCTCCGACAGTGTTAAAAGGGACAGGTGCTGGGGACCGGGCAATTACTACTATATTTGTGACGTCTGGCAGTGCTGCCTATCTCTCCATTTCTCATATCCCTACATCATTTTTGGGACTGGCTGGCTATTACCCCCGATTTATTCCAAATTTTTCCCAGCTAGCAGCTCCACTAAGTGATCTTACTAAAAAAAACAAGGAGGAACATTGTTGAGTAGAGAAGTGATTGTGCCCAAGCATTTAATAGTTTAAAGGAGAAACCTTGTACTGCACCGATATTGAGTAATCCAAACTATTCCTTACCATTTCAAGTTCAGGTTGATGCCTCCGAGAGAGGTATTGGGGCTGTTTTATGTCAAATCCAGGATGGGGAAGAACATCATATTCTGTACATAAGCAGGAAATTGTTCCCCACGGAACAGAAATTCTCTACTATAGAAAAAGAATGTTTAGCCATCAAATGGGCCATTGAGAGTTTGCGCTATTATTTACTAGGCAAATAATTTATTCTAATTTCTGATCATCATCCTTTGGCTAAACACCATGAAAGGTAACAATGCTCGTCTGACCAGATGGACTTGAGTTTACAGCCTTAGCGATTCTCAGTACAGTATAAAGCAGGAAGCCGGCATAAGAATGCTGACCATCTATCTCAGTTTGGTACCCAAGTCCAAGAAAACCATTTTGTGGAAGGACAAGCTTCCACTTGAACTGGGAGGTATGTTAGGGGCTGAATCTGTCATTAGTTTGTCTGCGTGTGCATCTGTATGTCTTCTGCAGACAGACTAAGGCACTGTTCACACTAACATCCAGCATTATCACCTTGCCTGCATTACAGAGTGTGACGTGCATGCAGCTGGTTAACCAGGCAGAGCTGCAAGTAAAGAAAGTGTTTTTGTTTCTTTAGCATAACTGCTATTTTATGATATATTACGTAGACTGTAAGCTCCGCTGTAATGAGTTATTATGTTTTATTTGTTTTGGAAATGTAAAGTGTGTGTATCCCTTTAAGGCCTCATGCACACGGCCGTGCTGCTTTTTGCGGTCCGCAAAACCCCCAAAAATAAAAAAATGGAAGCCGCCCGTGTTGCCTTCCGCAATTTGCGGAACGGAACGGGCGCCGGCAAAGCGCAGACAAGAATAGGACATGTTATATTTTTTTAGCGGGGCCGGAGCCACGGATGCGGACAGCACATGGAGTGCTGTCCGCATCTTTTGCGGCCCCATTGAAGTGAATGGGCCCGCATCCAAGCCGCCAAAACGACGGACCCAAACAACGGTCGTGTGCATGAGGCCTAAGGTTGTGATCCTGAGTTTTGTGTACTTAAAGGCACCCGTGTAATGTGCTAGAAATCCATCTTCGGTGTGTTGTTAGCTCCCCCAGTGGGTGAGTGTTAGCTGGACACTGGGGGAGCTAATAATTTATAATTGCTGTTATTTTGCTTTGTTTTTGCTTTTACCAAAAACTGAGTTTAGACTGTTTTAACTGCATATACACCCACATCTCAACAGTGGTTGATCAGTGGTAGCAGTGAAAGGGCAAGAATGGGGAAAGGCACCATAGCCTGCCGAAGAAGCTGTTTCAAATACCTAATATTTTTCAAAACCAATGTTAAATTGTTGTTATCTCTCATTTTTCACAGATGGATTCGCTGGACTGCATAATAGAGTCATGTGGAATTTATTGAATAAAATGGTCAAAGATGGCGCGCTCTATTCCACTCTCCCAGCACTCCCCAGGTTTCAGACCGCGATGTCTGATTGTTCAGTCCTTCGATAATCCGGGATTCGAACTACAGCTATGTGCCATTCAAATCCAGTAGTAATAGCTCAGAACAAACACCAGGCAGGCTGTATGTAAGTTCAAACAGGAGTCTCTTTTATTGACTCGTTGCTGAAACAAGTCTTCAAAGGACCGAGGTCCAGCATCACCATCCCTCTGATCCATCTTGGCTAGCTCACTGATCAAAGTGGCCTTGTTCTTTGTCCCAGCGGTCCCTCCTCGGCTCTCAAGTAAGTCCTTCAGCATGTCTCTCCTGCAGGCTGCATAGCTGGTCATTCCTTGTGGAACAATGAAACAACCAGAGAGTGATTCGAACCCAAGACAGAGTGGAAGACCCTCCACTGTGTAATATAATCAGGGAAACATGGTTCAGTATTCTAAGGACCATGACAATACTCTCCCTGGCAAACAGTCCAACAGCCACAGTGGGATTCCAAACTCGAGGATGCTGGAAAATTTGTCTTAAGGTTCCAGGTCCGTCTTCCGGGATAATCCATCCACATTCCCGTTTTGAGGCCCTGGCTGATATTGTATGGTGAAATTGTAGGGTTGCAAAGCCAGGCTCCACCTTAGTAATCACCAGTTCTCTCCCGCCACCCGGTTTAGCCATATCAAGGGATTTTGGTCCGTCATGACGGCAAAAGAGCGTCCATACACGTAGGGCTGCCATTTTTTTTAAAGCCCAGATTATGGCCAAACATTCTTTTTCCACGGCAGCATATCCAACTTCACGGGGTAACAACTTGCGGCTGACATACACCACGGGGTGCCCTTTACCGTCGTCACCAACTTAGTACGTCTTAGTACTTAGTACGGCTCCCAGTCCGAACATGGAGGCGTCTGTATGTACGACAAAGCGTTTGTTAGGATCGGGTGCCGCCAGTATGGGAGCTTGCGTTAGGGCGTTTTTTAACTGTTGAAATGCTGTCTCACCCTCTGGGACCACAGGACTTGTCTAGAGAGAGTCTCTTTGGTCAGATTCATCAGCGGTTTGGCTATGTGACTATAGTGGGGTACAAACTTCCTGTAGTACCCTGCTGACCCTAAAAATGCAAGTACCGGGGTCTTGGTTCTGAAAACCGGACAGTTTAGTATGGCCTTGATTTTTGCAGGTTCCTGCCTCTGCTTCCCACATCCCACTCTATGTCCCAGTTATTGCACCTCAGACATCCCGATATTACATTTGTCTGGCTTCAGGGTCAGGTTTAAGGCTCGGATCCTATCTAGTACTATGCCCAGGTGTTTTAGATGCTCCTCCCATGTCTGGCTATAGGTTGCAATGTCGTCAAGATATGCACATGAAAAATGTTGCAGACCATCGAGGAGTTGATCTATCATCCGCTGGAAGGTAGCCGGGGCGTTCTTCATCCCGAATGGCATTACTCAAAAGTGGTAAAGGCCGAATGGGGTGATGAAGGCTGGCTTTGGAATTGCTTCCGCTTCCAAGTGAATATGCCAGTAGCCATTAGACAAGTCAATAGTCGTCAGATAATGTTCCTCAGCTATTTTGTCCAACAATTTGTCCACTTAGGGCATAGGGTAGGCGTCTGTCACAGTACAGTCATTCAGTCGCCTATAGTTCACACAAAGTCGGGTCGTGCCATCCCGTTTTGGGACTAATACTACAGGGGAAGCCCAAGGGCTTGCTGATGGCTCGATCACCCCTAACTCGAGCATCTCCCTAATCTCTGCTCTCATCCCTTCCTGCACGGCTCCGGGAATCCTATAGGCTGGTTGTCTCAGGAGCTTCTGCCCAGGGGTCTCTACCTTGTGCACGGCTATGTGAGTGTACCCAGGGAGTGCCGAGAACATCTCCTGCCGGGCCTGGAGTAATTCCTGTTCTCATTCTTGGGGTCCTAACCTATTTCCTAGCTGAATATATTCCAACCCCCCCAAAACGGTTACTGATTTCAGTAAGCTCCAGCATAGTTAGGTATTCAGAGCCCCCAGTGGCAGGAACGCATTGTGTCTGCACAGCTGGCATCAAACGTAGGTGGTATCGCACAGCTGTTTTACCACCTGATAGGGGTCCTGCCAGGAGGCCTGTAATTTATTTTTCTTCAGAAGTTTTAGTACCAGGACTTTCTGTCCGACACAAAAGGTGCGATTCCGAGCAGACCAATCATACCAAACCTTCTGCTGACTCTGGGCCGATTGCATATTCTCATGAACTAGATTGGTAAGTTCCCGCAGTCGCTCCCTGAGTTCCAAGATATAACTAAGGATGGGAAGGCCTTCCGGATCCTCTCCCCTCTCCCATTGGGCCCACACTAAGTCTAAGGGTCTCCTAACCCTTCGCCCATACTACAGCTCAAATGGGGGAAATCCCTGTGGACTCTTGGGGTACCTCTCTGTGACAAAACCAACCTCGCCACGGTGTTTTGGAGGGGGCTGGTTGCTAGCCTCTTGCCTCAGGATTATGGCCCATAGTAACTGTAAAGGAGAAAACAGGCCGGCCGCACAGCTTAAATCCGTCTTTGGAATTGTGTTTTATGTTATTATGCGTTCGGTTAAATTGTATGTTATGTGAGGGCACCCAGATAGCTAATATTATTGTATTCGTGTATTCTGAGTGCCATTCACCTAATGATATGCACTCAGACTTGAGCTATCTGGGGATATGTTAAATGTCTGTGTTTGCTGTGGGGGTGTGCCATTGTGTGTTTGGGTGGTGATTCCTGTCCTGTTGTCTCCACGTGTGTATTGGTGATCTCCCCTTTGTCCTGAGACATAATTGGATTGCTCCTCGGGTGTCGCCAGGCAGAGAGGAGGAAACCATGATGCATTGTGGGGATATGTTGTGTCTGTGTATCCTGAATTTCTGCATATCTGTACTGTGTCGCAGTCTCCATTCTGGTCCCCTAAGGGCGTGGCCACCAGATGGGGACCTGCATAAATACGGGCGGGTAGCCCTCAATAAAGTGTTCCTGTTTTATCCTTCATCATGCTGAGACTGGTGTTTGGATAACTGATCAAACTGGGGGATTGCTATACGCTGAAGATTTGCTATACTCCCCTGGCATAACTACTAGCTCTTGTAAGAGCTGTTGCTGCTCTCTGGCTGTAGGAGAGGTTCACCCACTGGAGCCTGGAGCCTTGTCGTAGGTCCAGCGTGGGTGGAGGACGGTGAGACCCCAACCAAGCTGCGGCGGTTCGTGGGGTCTGCAGGGCGTACGGTGTCAAGTGGAGTGCTTGGAGTCCTCGGAAAGCACTAGGAGCATCTATCGACGGAGGTACTCGGGCGGGGTGCCAGGCGTTCCGTTACATTGGTGGCAAGCAGTGGGATGGCGTCCTAGTGTGAGGAGAAGCAGCTCGGAGACACCGTTCGTGGAGTATATTGAGGGCAACGCTAGTATCCGTACAGCGCCCCTGGCTACAGCAGGATGGAATCGGCTAGTCTTCGAACAGCGTTCCACTACGAGGAGGATGATGACCCGGACTGGAGGGATGCAGTCCGGAAAGGCGTCTATCATGAGGCCCTGGAAGATGTACAGCGTCGGCGGGGCGAGTGTCTCCCCAGTGAGGAGCAGCAGTTGCGGATGCGAGTGGCCCTGCGAATGCCCCTTCTGGGAGAGGAGCCCCTGAATGAGTGGGTGACAGAACTGGAGAGCCTGGTATGGAAGGAGCTTTGGCTAGATGACGCCTACCAGGCACTCTGGTGGTATGTGATTCGGCACTCTCCCTGGATGGCTGAGCACGACAGACCCGAGGGTGAGGATTATGATGGCCCTGGCCTGTTGTTTGAGGCCTTCGCAGAACCGGAGTTCGGAGATGCTGGAGGGTCCCGGTTCTGGGATATCTATGACTACAGAGAGGTTATGCATGATTGGGCTACAGCGAGAGAGGTGAGACAAGACCTGGCATCTCTAGTCACAAAGGAGTGGGAGCTGGAGCAGGACTACCAATACTTCTTCAGCTCAATTCGGTCCCAATATACACTGCCAGAGAGCTGGGTGGCAGTCCCAGACCTACAACCCTACAGCTGGGAAGACCCGACTGAAGTATCCCCTGCTTCAGTACCAGCTACAGAGGTAGGGGTCCTCATAGACTGGTCCTGTGAGGAACCACAACAGGCAGGTGGAGAAGGGACCGAGGGCTCTCCACCGGGATGCTGGGATGCTGGCCCAGACCCTCAGCGGCAGCCGGAGTTGCCAGGTGTGGACGCAGGTGATCCTGACTCGCAAATGTTGAGGGACCTCACAGACTGGTCCTGGGAGGACCCACAGATGGCAGGTGGAGATGGGACCGAGGTCTCTCTACTGGCCCTACAGGGATGCTGGGCCGCCTGCCCAGATCTCCAGCGGCAGTACATATCACAGGGAGAGGAGACAACCGGTCTCTCTCCCCAGCGGCAACCTGAGTTCCAGGGGGAGGAGATGCGGGGTCCCTCTGCCTTACAGCAACCAGAGTCCTGGGGAGGAGAGGCAACCGGCCTCACCTTCCACCAGCAGCCGGAGATACCGGGAAAAGGGGAACACAAGCCCCTCTGCATGGGCGCAGATGAGACCGCGGGCTCGGTGCCAGTCCTACAGGGATGCTGGACAGTCGGTCCAGATCCCCATCCATCTCCGCAGGGATACCAGGAGGAGGAGGTAAGCGAGCCCTCCCCTTCCCAGCTACTTCCCAACAGAGTTCTGGGGGCAGGGGATGAGCCTGTGCTACCCACTGATTTCTTCCCAGCGGAAGAGCTGGCATCAGGGCAGAGCGCCGTCGGCCTCTGCCCTCCCCTATCCTCTACTCCAGAGCCGGACTTCCCACAGGCTACCCCAGCGGAAGAGCTGGCCTCTGGGCAGAGCGCAGTCGGCCTCTGCCCTCCCCTATCCTCTTCTTCAGAGCCGGACTCCCCACAAGCGACCCCAGCGGAAGAGCTGGCATCAGGGCAGAGCGCAGTCGGCCTCTGCCCACCAAGTACCTACAGCTCCAAGCTGGAGAACCACAAGGCAGCAAGGAGTCGCAGATGCCCGCTCAACAGCTGGGGACATACGGAACAGAGCCAGGCCCCAAAATTCAACAGGTCCAGTATGGGGTTGTGGTTGGACTGCCAGACTAACTCAGGTACTGACCGTGAGGTCAGGTATCTGGTTAGTCTTCCCTGGAAGGGGGAGATGTGTGACAAAACCAACCTCGCCACGGTGTTTTGGAGGGGGCTGGTTGCTAGCCTCTTGCCTCAGGATTATGGCCCATAGTAACTGTAAAGGAGAAAACAGGCCGGCCGCACAGCTTAAATCCGTCTTTGGAATTGTGTTTTATGTTATTATGCGTTCGGTTAAATTGTATGTTATGTGAGGGCACCCAGATAGCTAATATTATTGTATTCGTGTATTCTGAGTGCCATTCACCTAATGATATGCACTCAGACTTGAGCTATCTGGGGATATGTTAAATGTCTGTGTTTGCTGTGGGGGTGTGCCATTGTGTGTTTGGGTGGTGATTCCTGTCCTGTTGTCTCCACGTGTGTATTGGTGATCTCCCCTTTGTCCTGAGACATAATTGGATTGCTCCTCGGGTGTCGCCAGGCAGAGAGGAGGAAACCATGATGCATTGTGGGGATATGTTGTGTCTGTGTATCCTGAATTTCTGCATATCTGTACTGTGTCGCAGTCTCCATTCTGGTCCCCTAAGGGCGTGGCCACCAGATGGGGACCTGCATAAATACGGGCGGGTAGCCCTCAATAAAGTGTTCCTGTTTTATCCTTCATCATGCTGAGACTGTTGTTTGGATAGCTGATCAAACTGGGGGATTGCTATACGCTGAAGATTTGCTATACTCCCCTGGCATAACTACTAGCTCTTGTAAGAGCTGTTCCTGCTCTCTGGCTGTAGGAGAGGTTCACCCACTGGAGCCTGGAGCCTTGTCGTAGGTCCAGCGTGGGTGGAGGACGGTGAGACCCCAACCAAGCTGCGGCGGTTCGTGGGGTCTGCAGGGCGTATGGTGTCAAGTGGAGTGCTTGGAGTCCTCGGAAAGCACTAGGAGCATCTATCGACGGAGGTACCCGGTCGGGGTGCTAGGCGTTCCGTTACACTCTCCATAGGTGAACAGTAGATGGGTAAGATATTTCTCCCAATACTTCCTACTCTCCGCAAAGGCCTGAAGCAGCTGCTTCAGGGTCCCATTAAATCTCTCACACAGCCCGTTAGTTTAAGGGTGGTAGGGGGCACTCTGGAGGGGTTTAATCCCACAGAGGCGCCAGAGCTTCTGCGTCAGCTCGGCTGTAAACTGGGTTCCCTGATCGGACAATATCTCTTGGGGGAACCCTACCCTAGTGAACACTTGCAGTAAGGCATCGGCTACCTTATCAGCCTGGATATTGGATAGGGGAATGGCCTCCGGGTAGGGGGTGGCATAATTCACCACCGTAAGAATATACTTTTTCCCCGTGGCACTGGGATGGACCATGGGCCTATAATATCTACCGCTATCCGGCTAAAGGGTTCTCTAATGATCGGCAGGGGGTGCAGGGAGACTTTTGGGTGATCCCCTGTCTTCCCCACCTTCTGACAGGTCTCACAGGTCCGGCAGTATTCTCACACCTCAGCATGTAACCTAGGCCAGAAGAAAGCACAAGACAACCAACTCCAGGTCTTATCTATCCCTAAATGTCCGGCCAAGGGGATGTTGTGAGCCAGCCGCAATAGCTCCCATCTGTATTTCTGGGGTACGATTAGCTGTTTGTGGGGACCCTCTTGCTTCCTGGTGCCCACCCCCTCAGTGTTACGATAAATAAACCCCCTGTCCCAATCTATTCTGTCTTCCCCTAACCCCCTGCATCCTTGCCCACCCTATCCCGATAACCAGCTAAAGTAGGGTCACTATGGGTCTCTTGCCTAACGTCGGAGGGAGAATCCCAGGACATGGGGGTGTCAAGTCAAGGTAACATAGGAGGATTTGGTCTTACCTGGGTCCCCATAGGAGTGGAGTTGTCTTGAAGTTGGCTCTGTTGTTGAGTGGTCATGGCCATGGTTGTCTCTGGTGCATATGAGGAAGTTAAGTTCCCCAAAATTACTTCCTTGGGTAACCCACGTAGTAATCCAACTCACACTTGTCATGCCCCTGAGCAGGTTGTATATCACACCATTCATTATCAACCTCACAATAAGGTTACGTGTGTACCGCAGAGTTAAACCATATCATTATGTGTCAGCAGATTTATGCATCATTTTTCTGTGCAATATATTTACACAAAATTGCCTCCAACACACGGGAGAGAACACAATTGGGATCCATATATGTGACATTTACAAGCTACCATCAAAGTCACTACCCAGCATTCATGTTCCAGGATCGGACAGTATAAAAACATTATTGATGTATTAGACGCTGCTCTACAAAAATCGAGTTAGTGATCCAACACAAACTCATCCCCTTGATTATTTTATGTTGTTACTACATGTATTTATTCAAGCACTGTTATGCATGATTTAATATTTTAGATCTTATCTATGCCACTGTATTTTATGCAATATATGGGAATTTTTTTATAATAAATTACCCAGGTTTTTTACTACTACATTGTCTTCTATGGCCCAGTGTCATGGAAGGTGTTACAGAAAACTAGAAGACACAAATGAAGATCTGACTGACTTGATCCAAAACTAAGGAACCAAAGGGTAAGCCCTGTAACAGCCCTAGCTCTCTCCCTTACTGCTCAGCCTATGCAAAAAATCTCAATGGTAGAAAATTGCATACCCTTGTTCCTCGACTGTATGACACCTGAACACCCTATATTAGTGAGGGGACATGACCACTTAATACGGAGGGAGTCAGGGTCACCTAGGATCAAGCAAACAGGAAAACACAAATAAATGAACAGACTTATCTGTAGAAGCATCAGTTGTAGCATCCAGCATGCACACACTCCAGGAAGTTATATAAACCGCAAAGTGATGCAGTATGGGAGGGGATTTAAAGGGATGCAATCAGTGCAACTAGATGACAGCTGAGAGAGGGAAACGAGATGACAAAATGAAAGCAAAACAAAAGAACCTCAAGCAGGAGGTTCTGAAGAACGTCTGTCAGAGCTTCTCAGATGTCTGGCGGTGACAGTACCCCTCCTTCTACGAGTGGACTCTGGACACTCAGAGCCCACCTTCTCAGGATGGGACCTATGGAAAGCCCTGATGAGACAAGGGGCCTTAATGTCCGTCACTGGGACCCACATCCTCTCCTCAGGACCATAACCCTCCCAATGAACGAGGTACTGGAGAGAACCACGGACAACACGAGAATCCACAATCCTAGAGACCTGAAATTCAAGATTACCATCAACCACAATCGGAGGACTAGGCAAAGAGGAGGGTACAATGGGTTGGACATTAGGTTTTAATAGGGACTTATGAAAAACATTATGGATCTTCCAAGTCTGAGGAAGATCAAGACGGTAGGCAACAGGATTGATGACGGACAAGATTTTGTAAGGCCCAATAAACATAGGACCCAACTTCCAGGAGGGAACCTTCCTTTTGATATTCTTAGTAGACAACCACACCAGATCACCAACATTCAGGTCCGGACCAGGTACACGTCTCTTATCCGCCACACGCTTATATCTCTCACTCATGCTCTTTAGATTATCCTGAATCTTTTGCCAAATAAATGACAAAGACGAGGAGAATCTCTCCTCATCAGGTAAACCAGAAGACCCCCTCCAGAGACTGTGGGTGGAAAGCAGAAGAGAATGGCAACCAAACCCCTAAGCGAGAACAGAAAGCCTTCCAGAATCTGGAAACAAACTGCCTGCCCCTATCAGAGACTATGTCCGAAGGAATACCATGCAATTTGACAATGTGATTGTCATGGACGGTGTACAGGAAATAAGGCAAAGCAACATGTATAAACGACTCGCTGGATCCAAAAACTAAGGAACCAAGGGAGACCCCTGCAGAAGACCTGGCACTTTCCCTGGCTGCTCAGCCTATGCAAAGATCCGAATGGTGGAGGTTTGCATATCCACGAACCTTGACTATAAAGCCCTGAGCACCCTACAATAGTGAGGGGACACGACCACCGGCTCCCTACACAAGATACGGAGGGGGTCAGGGTCACCTGGGATCCAGCAAACAGATATTAACAGATAAAGGTACACTTAGCTTTGAAGCAAACAGGAGGACAGATCAGCGTGCACACACACTCCAGGAAGTAATATAAGCCGCTCAGAAAAGCCTTCTGGGGAAGAATTTAAAGGGAAGCAATTAACACATGACAGCTGAGAGAGGCTGACGAGAGGAGGAGCTGAATACCACAACACAGAAATTCAAGGAGGAGGTTCTGAAAGGCCTCTGTCAGAGCTTCTCAGCTGTCTGGTTGTGACAGTACCCCTCCCTCTACGAGTGGACTCCGGACACTCAGAACCCACCTTCTCAGGATGGGACCTATGGAAAGCCCTGATGAGACGAGAGGCCTTAATGTCCGTCACTGGGACCCACATCCTCTCCTCAGGACCATACCCCTCCCACTGAACAAGGTACTGAAGAGAACCGCGGACAAGACGAGAATCCACAATCCTAGATACCTGAAATTCAAGATTCCCATCAACCATAATCGGAGGAGGAGGCAAAGGCGAGGGTACAATGGGTTGAACATAAGGTTTCAATAAGGACTTATGAAAAACATTATGGATCTTCCAAGTCTGAGGAAGATCAAGACGGTATGCAACAGGATTGATGACAGACAGGATTTTGTAAGGCCCAATAAACCTAGGACCCAACTTCCAGGAGGGAACCTTCAATTTGATATTCTTGGTAGACAACCACACCAGATCACCAACATTCAGGTCCGGACCAAGCACACGCCTCTTATCAGCCACACGCTTATATCTCTCACTCATGCTCTTTAGATTATCTTGAATCTTTTGCCAAATCGATGACAAAGACGAGGAGAATCTGTCCTCATCAGGTAAACCAGAAGACCCCTCTCCCGAGAAAGTCCCAAACTGTGGATGAAACCCATATGCACCAAAAAATGGTGACTTATCAGAGGACTCCTGACGACGGTTATTTAAAGCAAACTCAGCAAGGGACAAAAAAGAACACCAATCCTCTTGATTCTCCGCCACAAAACAACGCAGATATGTCTCCAGATTCTGATTGACGCGCTCTGTCTGGCCATTCGACTGCGGGTGGAAAGCAGAAGAGAATGACAACCGAACCCCCAAGCGAGAACAGAAAGCCTTCCAGAATCTGGAAACAAACTGCGTGCCCCTATCAGAGACTATGTCTGAAGGAATACCGTGCAATTTGACAATGTGATCAACAAATGCCTGCGCCAGCGTCTTAGCATTGGGCAAACCAGGAAAAGGGATGAAATGCACCATTTTGCTAAAACGGTCCACCACCACCAGAATCACAGTCTTCCCCGAGGAACGAGGCAGGTCCGTGATAAAGTCCATGGACAGATGTGTCCAAGGACGGGAAGGAATGGGTAAGGGAAGGAGAGGACCTGATGGCCGTGAATGAGGGACTTTGGCACGAGCGCAAGTCTCGCAGGCTGCCACAAAACCCTCAACCGACTTACGAAGCGCAGGCCACCAGAATCTCCGAGCGATGAGATCCAGTGTGGCTCTTACCCCCGGGTGCCCAGCAAGGACCGTATCGTGGTGTTCTTTAAAAATCTTGTGTCTTAAAGCGAGAGGCACAAACAACCTCCCAGGAGGACAAAGATCAGGAGCCTCTGACTGGGCTGCCTGCACCTCTGCCTCCAATTCAGGAAAAAGAGCAGAGACCACCACACCTTCAGCCAAAATGGGACCCGGGTCTTCAAAATTCCCGCCTCCCGGAAAACAACGTGACAGGGCATCTGCCTTCACATTCTTAACTCCAGGGCGGAACGTGACAACAAAATTAAACCTAGAAAAGAACAACGACCATCTGGCCTGTCTCGGGTTCAGACGCTTGGCTGACTCCAAGTAGGCCAGATTTTTATGGTCAGTAAATACGGTAATAGGGTGTCTGGCTCCCTCTAGCCAATGGCGCCATTCCTCAAAAGCCAACTTGATGGCCAACAATTCCCTATCTCCCACATCGTAATTTCTCTCTGCGGAGGAGAGTTTTCTTGAGAAAAAGGCACACGGTCAGCCAATTGGCAGGAGAGGAACCCTGAGACAAGACCGCCCCCACACCCACCTCAGAAGCATCAACCTCAACTATGAAGGGTAACGAAACATCGGGTTGCACCAAGATGGGAGCGGAAGCAAAACTCTCCTTGATATCAGAAAAAGCCTTACGCGCCTCTACTGACCAAGAAGAAAAATCTACCCCCTTTCTGGTCATATCAGTGAGTGGTTTAACAATAGAAGAATAATTCAAAATGAACTTCCTGTAATAATTGGCAAAGCCCAAAAAACGCATCAGCGCCTTTTGATTCTCAGGAAGCTCCCACTCAAGCACAGCGCGGACCTTCTCGGGGTCCATGCGAAAACCAGAAGCGGAGAGAAGAAACCCCAGAAATTGAATTTCTGGAACCGCAAACACACATTTTTCCAGTTTCGCATATAATTTATTCTCCCGCAGGATGAGCAAGACCTGACGTAAATGTTCCTTATGAGTTTTGAAATCGGGAGAAAAAATCTAAATGTCATCCAAATACACCAATACAAATTTTCCCATCAAATGATAAAAAATGCTGTTCACGAAATGCTGAAAAACGGCTGGGGCATTCATCAAACCAAAAGGCATAACCAAATTCTCAAAATGGCCCTCAGGGGTATTGAAGGCCGTCTTCCATTCGTCCCCTTCTCTGACCCTGACCAGGTTGTATGCCCCTCTTAAATCTAATTTGGAAAAGACTTTAGCCCCAACAACCTGGTTAAATAGGTCCGGGATCAGAGGAAGCGGATAAGGGTCACGAATTGTGATATTGTTCAGCTCCCTGAAATCCAGACAAGGTCTTAAAGAACCATCTTTTTTCTTAACAAAGAAAAAACCAGCGGCAACAGGTGACTTTGAGGGTCGTATGTGTCCCTTTCTCAGACTCTCAGAGATATAAGCACGCATAGCGATCCTCTCAGGTTGGGAAAGATTGTATAAACGAGATTTAGGCAGCTTGGCGTCTGGGATGAGATTAATAGGGCAATCGTACTCCCTGTGCGGGGGCAAATCCTGAACTCCACTCTCAGAGAAGACATCCGAAAATTCAGAGAGAAAAGATGGTACAGTCTTAGTAGCAACCTCAGAAACAGATGTCATGAGGCAATTCTCTCTGCAAAAGTCACTCCAACCATTTATTTGCCTCGCTTGCCAATCAATGGTGGGGTTATGTTTAGTGAGCCAGGGTAGCCCCAACACTAGAGGAGTCGGCAAACCGCTAAGGACGAAACATGACACATCCTCAACATGAGCATCACTCACAATTAAACGGATATTGTGAACTATGCCCTTTAATGACTTCTGAGAAAGTGGAGCGGAATCGATAGCAAACACAGGAATATCCTTTCCCAAAGTGCACACCTGGAAACCATGAGTTATCGCAAAGTGATTATCAATGAGATTGACCGCTGCTCCACTATCCACAAAAATCTCACAAAAAATGTTCTTGCTCTCTAGCGCCACCCTAGCCGGCAGGACAAAACGGGAACTACAAGCAAACGGAAAACCTTCAATCTCCGCCTCAACCCTGCCAATAGTAACAGACGGAACATTTTTCAAAGATTTTTTCCTCTTTGTTTCTTTATTATACCCAGAGAACTGCCTGAATCTCCTAGAGGGACAAATATTTGCCAAATGATTAATACCTCCACAACAAAAACAAACCCTCCCATGCGGGCTGAATCTTCTATTGTCAGAAGCAATCAACCCCAGCTGCATGGGCTCCTGCTCAGAAGGGGCTGACAGCGACTGAGACCCCTGCGCAGAGAATGGGACCGCTGCACAGTCCTGGGACCGAGTATGACAGGAAGGAGAGATCTCTCCTCTCTCTCTAAGACGCCTGTCAATACGAACGGCCTGAGACATAGCAGAGTCCAAAGAAATAGGCCTTTCATGAAAGGCGAATGCATCTTTCAATCCCTCTGAAAGACCATGGCAAAATTGACTTCGGAGTGCAGCATCATTCCAACCAGTATCAGCTGCCCATCTCCGAAATTCTGAGCAGTATATTTCTGCGGATTGTTTACCCTGGCATAGGAGACGTAATCTAGACTCCGCCAGAGCAATACGATCCGGATCATCATATATCTGACCCAGGGCTAAAAAGAATTCATCCACTGAACGGAGGGGCCGTGCCCCCTCCGGCAGCGAAAAGGCCCAGGACTGAGCGTTACCCCTGAGCAGCGATATAATGATCCCCACCCTCCGTTCCTCATCACCAGAAGAATGGGGAAGAAGGCGAAAATGGAGTTTGCAAGCCTCTCTAAAACGCACAAAATTCTCACTACCCCCGGAGAACGTATCCGGGAGCGAGATCTTAGGCTCAGAGCAAACTCCATGAACGCCAGCTGAACCGGTCACTTGAAGCTGAGAAAAAGTCCTGCGGAGATCAGCTACCTCCAATGAAAGACCCTGAAGGCGTTCAGCCAAAAGTGAAACCGGATCCATGCTTGAGACGGTTATGGCGGCTTATAATGTCATGGACGGTGTACAGGAAATAAGGCAAAGCAACATGTATAAACGACTCGCTGGATCCAAAAACTAAGGAACCAAGGGAGACCCCTGCAGAAGACCTGGCACTTTCCCTGGCTGCTCAGCCTATGCAAAGATCCGAATGGTGGAGGTTTGCATATCCACGAACCTTGACTATAAAGCCCTGAGCACCCTACAATAGTGAGGGGACACGACCACCGGCTCCCTACACAAGATACGGAGGGGGTCAGGGTCACCTGGGATCCAGCAAACAGATATTAACAGATAAAGGTACACTTAGCTTTGAAGCAAACAGGAGGACAGATCAGCGTGCACACACACTCCAGGAAGTAATATAAGCCGCTCAGAAAAGCCTTCTGGGGAAGAATTTAAAGGGAAGCAATTAACACATGACAGCTGAGAGAGGCTGACGAGAGGAGGAGCTGAATACCACAACACAGAAATTCAAGGAGGAGGTTCTGAAAGGCCTCTGTCAGAGCTTCTCAGCTGTCTGGTTGTGACAGTGATCAATAAATGCCTGCGCCAGCATCCTAGCATTAGGCAACCCAGGAAAAGGAATGAAATGCACCATTTTGCTAAAACGGTCCACCACCAGCAGAATCACATTCTTCCCCGAGGTCCGTAATGAAGTCCATAGACAGATGTGTCCAAGGACTGGAAGGAATGGGTAACGGAAGGAGAGGACCTGATGGCCGTGAATGAGGGACTTTGGCACAAGTGCAGGTCTCGCAGGCTGCCACAAAACCCTCAACCGACTTACGAAGCGCCGGCCACCAGAATTTCCGAGCGATGAGATCCACTGTGGCTCTACCCCCCGGGTGCCCAGCAAGGACAGTATTGTGGTGCTCCTTTAAAACCTTGTGTCTTAAAGCGAGAGGCACAAACAACCTCCCAGGAGGACAAAGATCAGGAGCCTCTGCCTGGGCTGCCTGAACCTCTGCCTCCAACTCAGGATAAAGAGCAGAGACCACCACACCTTCAGCCAAAATGGGAGCCGGGTCTTCAAAATTCCCACCTCCCGGAAAACAATGTGACAGGGCATCCGCCTTCACATTCTTAACCCCAGGGCGGAACGTGACAACAAAATTAAACCTTGAAAAGAACAAAGACCATCTGGCCTGTCTCGGGTTCAGACGATTGGCTGACTCCAAGTAGGCCAGATTCTTATGGTCGGTAAACACGGTAATAGGGTGTCTGGCTCCCTCTAGCCAATGGCGCCATTCCTCAAGAGCTAACTTGATGGCCAACAACTCCCTATCTCCCACATCGTAATTTATCTCTGCGGAGGAGAGTTTCTTCGAGAAAAAGGCACACGGTCGCCATTTGGCAGGAGAGGGACCCTGAGACAAGACCGCACCCACACCCACCTCAGAAGCGTCCACCTCAACTATGAAGGTCAGAGAGATATCAGGTTGTACCAAGGTGGGAGCGGAAGCAAAACTCTCCTTGATACTAGAAAAGGCCTTACGCGCCTCTACCGACCAGGAGGAAAAATCTACCCCCTTTCTAGTCATATCAGTGAGTGGTTTAACAACAGAGGAATAATTCAAAATAAACTTCCTGTAATAATTGGCAAAACCCCAAAAATGAATCAGCACCTTCTGATTCTCAGGAATCTCCCACTCAAGCACAGCGCGGACCTTCTCGGGGTCCATGCGAAAACCAGAAGCGGAGAGAAGAAACCCCAGAAATTGAATGTCTGGAACCGCAAACACACATTTTTCCAGTTTAGCGTACAATTTACTCTCCCGCAGAATGAGCAAGACCTGACATATGTGGTCCTTATAAGTTTTGAAATCAGGAGACAAAATCAAAATGTCATCTAGATACACTAGTACAAATTTCCCCATTAAATGATAAAAAAATGCTGTTCACGAAATGCTGAAAGACGGCTGGAGCATTCATCAAACCAAAAGGCATAACCAAATTCTCAAAATGACCCTCAGGGGTATTGAAGGCCGTCTTCCATTCGTCTCCTTCTCTGACCCTGACAAGGTTGTATGCCCCTCTTAGATCCAACTTTGAAAAAACTTTAGCCCCAACAATCTGGTTAAACAGGTCCAGGATAAGGGTCACGAATTGTGATACTGTTCAGCTCCCTGAAATCCAGACATGGTCTTAAAGAACCATCTTTTTTCTTAACAAAGAAAAAAACAGCGGCAACAGGTGACTTCGAGGGTCGTATGTGTCCCTTTCTCAGGCTCTCAGAGATACAGTTGTGTTCAAAATTATTCAACCCCCAATGCTGTAAAGGGTTTTAGGGAATTTAGTGTACATTTGTAATTGTGTTCAGAATGAAATCTTACAAGGACTTTTTAAAGAACCAAATGCAACTAAAATGACATCAATTGTTTTTGTAATACAGTATTAAATGTTTTTTTGGTGATTTCTTCATTGACACAATTATTCAACCCCTTGAAGACTACCACTCTTAAGAACAGAGGTTCATTCAAGTGTTTTCGATCAGGTATTGAAAACACCTGTGGATGTCAAGGAGCAGCAATCAAGCATAATAAGCACCAATTAGGCAGATGTAAAAGGACTGTGATACTCAGCTCTTTCTAGACATTTACTGGTGTGTTTACAAACATGGTGAAGTCAAGAGAATGGTCCAGGAAGACAAGAGGAGAGGTGATTTCTCTTCACAGGAAGGGCAATGGCTATAAGAAGATTGCAAAGATGTTAAACATACCAAGTGACACCATAGGAAGCATCATTCGCAAATTCAAGGCAAAGGGCACTGTTGAAACGCTACCTGTTCGTGGCAGAAAGAAGATGCTGACTTCGACTGCTGTGCGCTAAGTGGAGAAAAGCTCCCATGTGACTGCTGAGGAACTGAAAAAAGATTTGTCAGATGTGGGTACTGAAGTTTCAGCTCAGACAATAAGGCGCACACTGCGTAATGAAGGCCTCCATGCCAGAACTCCCAGGTGCTCTCCCTTGCTGCCTCCAAAGAATAAGAAGAGTCGACTGCAGTATGCCAAAAGTCATGTGGACCAACCACAAAAGTTTTGGGATAGTGTTGTGTGGACTGATGAAACAAAATTAGAACAGTTTGGGCCCATGGATCAACACTATGTTTGGAGGAGGAAGAACAAGGCCTATGAAGAAAAGAACACCTTGCCTACTGTAAAGCATGGTGGGGGGTCAATCATGCTTTGGGGCTGTTTTGCTTCTACAGGTACAGGGAAGCTTCAGCGTGTGCAAGGTACCATGAATTCTCTTCAGTACCAGGAGATATTGGATGAAAATGTGATGCAGTCCGTCACAAACCTGAGGCTTGGGAGACGTTGGACCTTTCAACAGGACAATGATCCCAAGCATACCACCAAGTCCACTAGAGCATGGTTGCAGATTAAAGGCTGGAACATTTTGAAGTGGCCATCGCAGTCACCAGACTTAAATCCGATTGAGAACCTCTGGTGGGACTTAAAGAAAGCAGTTGCAGCGTGCAAGCCTGTGTGACCGAATGTGACTGAACTGGAGGCTTTTGCCCATGAAGAATGGGCGAAGATACCCGTAGATCGCTGCAAGACACTTGTGTCAAGCTATGCTTCACATTTGAAATCTGTTATAACTGGAAAAGGATGTTGTACTAAGTACTAAGAATGAATGTCACTTGGGGGTTGAATAAAACTGATAATGATGTGAGCACAGAAAAGACATTTGTGGTTATTTCATTATAAATGTTATGTGATATTTGTCTGACTTTACGAGTGCCTCTTTGATTTAATTGTAAACAAGATGACTGAAATGATCAAAATCAATGTCAAACTGGCCAAAACACTCAATTTCAGTGGGGGTTGAATATTTTGGACACAACTGTATAAGCACGCATATCGACCCTTTCAGGTTGGGAGAGATTGTATAAACGAGATTTAGGCAGCTTGGCGCCTGGGATGAGATTTATAGGGCAATCGTACTCCCTGTGAGGGGGCAGCTCCTGAACACCACTCTCAGAGAAGACATCTGAAAATTCAGAGAGAAAAGATGGTACAGTCTTAGTAGAAACCTCAGAAACAGATGTCGTGAGGCAATTCTCTCTGCAAAAGTCACTCTAACCATTTATTTGCCTCGCTTGCCAATCAATGGTGGGGTTATGTTTAGTGAGCCAGGGTAGCCCCAACACTAGAAGAGTAGGCAACCCGCTAAGGACGAAACATGACACATCCTCAACATGAGCATCACTCACAATTAAACGGATATTGTGAACTATGCCCTTTAACCCCTTAAGGACACAGCCCTATTTCACCTTAAGGACCAGGCCATTTTTTGCAAATCTGACCACTGTCACTTTAAGTGCTGATAACTTTAAAACGCTTTGACTTACCCAGGCCGTTCTGAGATTGTTTTTTCGTCGCATATTGTACTTCATGACACTGCTAAAATTGGGTCAAAAAAGTTAATTTTTTTTGCATAAAAAAATACCATATTTACCAAAAATTTTGAAAAATTTGCAAATTTCAAAGTTTCAGTTTCTCTACTTCTGTAATACATAGTAATACCCCCAAAAATTGTGATGACTTTACATTCCCCATATGTCTACTTCATGTTTGTAGCATTTTGAGAATGATATTTTATTTTTTGGGGATGTTACAAGGCTTAGAAGTTTAGAAGCAAATTTTGAAATTTTCGGAAATCTTCAAAATCCCACTTTTTATGGACCAGTTCAGGTTTGAAGTCACTTTGTGAGGCTTACATAATAGAAACCACCCAAAAATGACCCCATTCTAGAAACTACACCCCTCAAGGTATTCAAAACTGTTTTTACAAACTTTGTTAACCCTTTAGGTCTTCCACAACACTTCATGGCAAATGGACATACATTTTTAGAATTTAGATTTTTTGGAAAATTTTCCAATATAATCAATTTTTTCCTGGAAAAAAACAAGGGTTAACTGCCAAACAAAACTCAAAATGGGTTGCCCTGATTCTGTAGTTTGCAGAAACACCCCATATGTGGTCGTAAACTACTGTTTGGCCGAACAGGAGGACATAGAAGGAGGGGAACACCATATGGGTTTTGGAAGGCAGATTTGGCAGGACTGGTTTTGTTTATACCATGTCCCATTTGAAGCCCCCTGTTGCACCCCTAGAATAGAAATTTCAAAAAAGTGACTCCATCTAAGAAAGTACACCCCTCAAGGTATTCAAAACTGGGTTTACAAACTTTGTTAACCCTTTAGGTGTTCCACAAGAGTTATTGGCAGATGGAGAAACAATTTAGAAATTTCTATTTTTTGGAAAATTTTCCAATATAATCAATTTTTTCCAGGAGTAAAACAAGGGTTAACTGCCAAACAAAACTCAAAATGGGTTGCCCTGATTCTGTAGTTTGCAAAAACACCCCATATGTGGTCGTAAACTACTGTTTGGCCGAACGGGAGGACATAGAAGGAGGGGAACACCATATGGGATTTTGGAAGGCAGATTTGGCAGGACTGGTTTTGTTTATACCATGTCCCATTTGAAGCCCCCTGTTGCACCCCTAGAATAGAAATTTCAAAAAAGTGACTCCATCTAAGAAAGTACACCCCTCAAGGTATTCAAAACTGGGTTTACAAACTTTGTTAACCCTTTAGGTGTTCCACAAGAGTTATTGGCAGATGGAGAAACAATTTAGAAATTTCTATTTTTTGGAAAATTTTCCAATATAATCAATTTTTTCCAGGAGTAAAACAAGGGTTAACTGCCAAACAAAACTCAAAATGGGTTGCCCTGATTCTGTAGTTTGCAAAAACACCCCATATGTGGTCGTAAACTACTGTTTGGCCGAACGGGAGGACATAGAAGGAGGGGAACACCATATGGGTTTTGGAAGGCAGATTTGGCAGGACTGGTTTTGTTTATACCATGTCCCATTTGAAGCCCCCTGTTGTACCCCTAGAATAAAAATTTCAAAAAAGTGACTCCATCTAAGAAAGTACACCCCTCAAGGTATTCAAAACTGGGTTTACAAACTTTGTTAACCCTTTAGGTGTTCCACAAGAGTTAATGGCAGATGGAGAAACAATTTAGAAATTTCTATTTTTTGGAAAATTTTCCATTTTAACCCATTTTTTCCAGCAATAAAGTAAGGGTTAACAGCCAAACAAAACTCAATATGGGTTGCCCTGATTCTGTAGTTTGCAAAAACACCCCATATGTGGTCGTAAACTACTGTTTGGCAAACGGGAGCACGTAGAAAGAGGGGAACGCCATATGGGTTTTGGAAGGCAGATTTTGCAGGACTGGTTTTGTTTATACCATGTCCCATTTGAAGCCCCCTGTTGCACCCCTAGAATAGAAATTTCAAAAAAGTGACTCCATCTAAGAAAGAACACCCCTCAAGGTATTCAAAACTGGGTTTACAAACTTTGTTAACCCTTTAGGTGTTCCACAAGAGTTAATGGCAGATGGAGAAACAATTTAGAAATTTCTATTTTTTGGAAAATTTTCCATTTTAACCCTTACTTTATTACTGAAAAAAATGGGTTAACAGCCAAACAAAACTCAAAATGGGTTGCCCTGATTCTGTAGTTTGCAGAAACACCCCAAATGTGGTCGTAAACTACTATTTGGCTAAACGGCAGGACATAGAAGAAGGGGAACGCCATACGGTTTTTGGAAGGCAGACTGCTGGACTGGTTTATTTTTGCTGGACTGGTTTATTTACACCATGTACCCTTTCAAGCCCCCTGATGCACCCCTAGAGTAGAAACTCCATAAAAGTGACCCCATCTAGGAAACTACGGGATAAGGTGGTTGTTGATTTGGTACTATTTTAGGGGTAAATATGATTTTTGGTTGCTCTATATTACACTTTTTTGAGGCAAGGTAACAAAAAAATTAATTCTAAAATTTTTCTACATTTGCTATTTAGTTTTGTGGAACACCTAAAGGGTTAACAAAGTTTATAAAGTAACTTTTGAATACCTTGAGGGGTGTAGTTTCTTAGATGGGGTCACTTTTTTGGAGTTTCTAGTCTAGGCTACATCAGGGGGGGCTTCTAATGGGACATGGTGTCAAAAAAAAAAACTGTCCATCAAAATCTGCCTTACAGAAACCATATGGAGTTCCCTTCGTTCTATGCCCTGCCGTGCGGCTATATAGCCATTTACGACCACATATGGGGTGTTTCTGCAAACTACAGAATCAGGGCCATAAATATTGAGTTTTTTTTGGCTGTTAACCCTTGCTTTATTACTGGAAAAAAAGGATTCAAATGGAAATTTTGCCCAAAAATGGGTGTTTTGGCACCGTTTTTATTTTATATTTTTAACACCGTTCATCCGAGGGGTTTGGTCAAATGTTATTTTTATAGCGACGACTTTTACGCACGCGACGATGCCCAATATGTATGGCTCTCAGACTTTGGAGACACTAAGCAGGCATCCTAAAACTGCGGCCCTCCAGATGTTGTAAAACTACAATTCCCACCATGCCCTGCTGATGGCTGTAGGTTGTCTGGGCATGCTGGGAGTTATAGTTTTACAACATCTGGAGGGCCGCAGTTTGAGGATGCCTGCACTAAAACTAATATTTTTTTGGGGAAAAAAAATTGTTTCTGTGTCTCCAAAGTCTGAGAGCCATAGTGTTTTATGTTCTCTAGGGGACTGTTGGAGATTATAAAAATTTAGTACTCCATGGAAGTGTGATACTCCCTGAAGCAATCGATAATGCAGAGGCCCGGATGATCGGGGCAAGTGTCACACTGAGTAGTGGTGTCCTTCCGTATCCCCCTCTTGTGACACACTCTGCATCTTTTTTGGGTTCGTCCCTTCTTTCCAGTATGGGGGACCACACCTGGAAAGTGTTGGCCAGGGACGATCCGGGCGCCTCCAGTTCCCGAGGTACTCCGGCCTGCTCTTTCCCGGTCCGAAAAGATCAGGTCTTTGAGGACTGCCTCATAGAATTGGAGGAATGTCCCTGTGCTGCCAGCGCTTCGGGATAGTACAAAAGAGTTGTACATGGCAACCTGCACCATGTAGACCGCAACTTTTTTGTACCATGCCCGGGTTTTGCGCATGGCATTATATGGCTTGAGGACTTGATCAGAGAGATCAACTCCTCCCATATACCGATTGTAGGCGACGATACAATCGGGCTTGAGGACCGTTGCCGTGGTACCTCGCACAGAGACTGGGGTGGTGCTGTTACCGTGGATTGTGGACAGCATAAGGACATCCCTCTTGTCCTTATACCTGACCAGCAACAGGTTTCCACTGGTAAGTGCACGGGTCTCACCCCTGGGGATAGGTACCTGGAGGGGGTGGGCAGGGAGGCCGCGTTGATTTTTCCGCACGGTCCCACAAGCGAACGTGGATCTGGCGGCAAGGGACCTGAACAAGGGAATGCTGGTATAAAAGTTGTCCACGTACAAGTGGTAACCCTTATCCAGCAGTGGGTACATAAGGTCCCACACGAGTTTCCCGGTAACACCCAGAGTGGGGGGACATTCTGGTGGTTGAATCCGGGAATCTCGCCCCTCGTACACACGAAATTTGTAAGTGTACCCTGAGGTACTCTCACAAATTTTGTATAGCTTCACGCCATACCTCGCCCGCTTTGTGGGAATGTATTGGCGGAAACTGAGTCTCCCCTTGAACGCAACGAGAGACTCATCAACCGCGACCTCCCTTCCAGGTACGTAGGCCTGCTGAAATGTGGCCCCAAAGTGATCGATGACCGGCCGTATCTTGTACAGCCGGTCATAGGCAGGATCACTTCGGGGGGGACATGCTGCATTATCGGAATAATGCAGACATTTCCGGATGGCCTCAAACCGGGAGCGTGTCATGGCCGTACTGTACAGTGGGGTCTGGTATAGGACGTCCCCACTCCAGTACAGCCTGACACTGGGTTTTTGCACTAGACCCATATGCAGCACGAGGCCCCAAAATGTCCTCATCTCGGCTGCACTGACCGGCGTCCAGCCACCGGGTCTAGCCAAAAATGAGCCCGGGTTTTGAGCGACGAACTGTTGGGCGTACAGATTCGTCTGCTCCACCATCAGATTCACCAGTGGGTTACTGAAAAAAAAACTAAAAAAGTCTATTTCAGTAAACCCCACTGTGGGAATCTGGATTCCAGGATTGCCAGCGAAATCCGGAATCTCAGGCTCAAAGTCCACTGGGGGACACCAGCTAAGTTCATCGGCAGGGGGCTCCGGTGAACTTATTTGGTGGGCCGGGAAACCAGTACGAACCCCAGGGCGGCTCGTACTAGGGTGGGCCACAGGATCCCTAGCATGTGTGGCCCCTGGCTCCGCCTGGCGGCGTCTCCGCTGCCTTGGTGGCTCATCGTCATCCGATGATGATGAGGAGGATGCGGATGACAAAAGGAACGTGGGGTCATCCTCATCCTCACTGGGGCTCTCAGAGTCGGAGGCAATCTGGGCATATGCCTCCTCGGCCGAGAACACCCGGCGGGCCATGGGTGTGTGTGTGTGCGTGTGTATGTGCGTGCGTGTAAACCTTTATTCTATGTGCGTGTGTGTGGGGGCACGGGTGTTCACGTACTAAAAGTCCAGGCAAAAAAAATGGGCAAGTGTTAGAAAAAAAAAAAAAAAAAGTTCAAACTTGCTGATCAGCGGTTCAACGCTGATCAGCGGTCGGTGGGGTGGTGGGGCGGTGGGGCGGGCGATGCGCTAACAGTGGACGGACGCTAAAAAGTGCCGGCCAGTCAGCGCACGCAGAAAAAAAAAAGTGGTGGTGGGGGGGTCTGGTGGGGGGGGGGGGGGGTCTGGTGGTGAGGGGGGGGGCTGGTGGTGGGGGGGATGCGGGGGGGGGCAAGTGGCAGGGGGGTCTGGGGTCTGGTAGCTGAAAAAAAAAAGTTTGGAATAAATGTGATTTTTTATTTTTTTTTTCTAACTTTTCCCTTCTATCCCTGCCTAAAGGTGCCTCTCCCTCACTGACCCTAACCTACCTGGGTGGCGATGGGTGCAGGAGGGTGATGGATGGCGATTAGGGGGACACAGGAGCTGGTGCTGGACGATGCTGCCGGGTGCTCGTGCAGAACAGGAAGAGGAGGGGAGAGAGGAGCGCAGGAAGTTTGAATCTCGCGCCTCTCTCCCCTGCACCAATCAGCACCCTGGACAGCGGCGTTCAGCACCAGGGCCAGCTCCGCCTCTGCAAATCCTCGGACTGCGATTGGTGGTGTAAAATTACGCCACCGATCGCAGTCTTTTTCCGGTTCATCGGGTCACAGGACACCCGAATGGACCGGAAACGCAGAAAACCGCAGGTCTGAATTGACCTGCGGTTTTCTGCGATCGTCGATGCGGGGGGGTCAAATGACCCCCCCCTGCAGTGTTACAGGATGCCGGCTGAATGATTTCAGCCGGCATCCCGTTCCGATTAACCCCCGCGGCGCCGGCATCGCTATTTAAAGCCATGACGTACCGGTACGTCATGTGTCCTTAAGGACTCGGGAAACATGCCGTACCGGTACGTCATGTGTCCTTAAGGGGTTAACGACTTCTGAGAAAGTGGAGTGGAATCAATAGCAAAAACAGGTATATCCTTTCCCAAAGTGCATACCTGGAAACCATGTGTTATAGCAAATTGATTATCAATGAGATTGACAGCTGCTCCACTATCTAGAAAAATCTCACAAAAAATGTTCTTGCTCTCTAGAGCCACCCTGGCAGGTAGGACAAAACGGGAACTACAAGCAAACGGAAAACCTTCAATTTCCACATCAACCTTGCCAATAGTAACAGATGGAACGTTTTTAGAGGATTTTTTTATTTTTGTTTCTTTATTACTCTAAAAAAAATGCCTGAATCTCCTAGAGGGACAAACATTTGCCAAATGATTTATACCTCCACAACAGAAACAAACCCTCCTCTGAGAGCTGAATCTTCTATTGTCAGAGGCAAGCAAACCCAGCTGCATTTGTATCTCTTGGCATTTGACTTCAGCTTGACTTTGACCTTGACTTCCCTCACTTGCTCCCTTTGTCCTGTTTTAGCTTCTCCTGGTATTGACTTTCGGTTTGTTGTTTGACGCTGCTTCTGCTTGTTCCCTGGTACCGCTTTGATATCCTGGTTTTGACCTTGCTTATTTGACCTCCCTGAGTTTGTCTGTTTGTCCTTCCTTCTGCACTTACACAGGTTAGGGATCACTGCCCAGCTGCGCTCCGTTGACAGAACGGATAGTGCAAGTAGGCAGGGACAGGGGAGTGGGTGGAGTCAGGGGTGCACTACTCCCTAACCCCTTTTCGTGACAGAATTTCAGGCCTTACTGCCGAATCATAGATCCGTTGCAAACTCTCAAGGATCATGTCCAAAATTTGGCTCAGATTGTCCAGGAGTTATAGGAGAGATTTCAAGCACAGGAAACTGACTGTTTCTTTGTCATCCGCTATACAAGTTGAACCACATGTTAAGCCTCCTGATCGGTTCTCGGGGGATAGCAATGGTTTTTTGGCCTTTAGTGAGAGCTGCAAACTGTATTTCCGTTTGCGCCCTCATTCTTCTGGTTCTGCTCAGGAAAGGGTAGGAATTATTATGTCCTTATTACAAGGCAACCCCCAAGACTGGGCATTTTTGTTACCCCCCAACTTTCTCGGCCTCTAACTTTATTGATCTTAAATTTGGTGGGGATACCTATATTAGTCCTTCCCAATCCTATCTACATTGTAGCCATTGACTCTACCCCCTTGCTAGGGGGCACTGTTAAGTTTTGTACACCCAAAATAACCCTGACTATAGGGGTAACCCACACCGAGAATTGCTTCTTGTTGATCTTAGAAAGTTTGCCCGCTGAAATGGTTTTAGGTATGCCCTGGCTCCAATTGCACAACCCTGTCATTAATTGGACCAGAAGTGAGCTTGAAAAATGGGGTCCCATGTATAACTCTTGTTTACCCATTATGCAGGCGGGTATCTCTGTTGAATCTAAGACGTTACCTGCATATATAAAGGAATCTGATGATGTGTTCTCTCCATCTGACCTGGGAAGTCTGCCCCCCTATAGATCTTATGACTGTGCTATTGATTTAGTGATGGATTCCAAGTTCCCTAAGGGTAGGATATAAAATTTATCTGGGCCAGAGCTCAATGCTATGAGGGAGTATATTAAGGAGAGTCTTAATAAAGGACACATCAGACCCTCTGTTTCTCCTATGGGGGTGGGTTCTTTTTTGTTAAAAAGAAGGATAGAGACCTCAGACCGTGTATTGATTATTGCGAATTGAACAAAATCACCATTAAAAATCAATACTTTCTCCCATTGATCCCCAATCTGTTCAATCAGGTTCTGGGGGTGTCATGGTTTTCCAAACTTGATTTGAGAGGGGCATATAATTTGATTCGCATCAAAAAAGGGGATGAATGGAAGACTGCCTTTAATACTCCAGAGGGACATTTTCAATACAAGGTCATGCCTTTTGGGCTCAGTAATGCTCCTGCGGTCTTTCAAAATCTTATGAATGATATATTCAGAGAATTCATCGGTAAATTTGTGTATCTTGATAATATTTAGATTTTTTTCCCCAACTTGGCATTCCCATGTTAGTCATATCAAACAAGTGATGGAAATTCTAAGAGAAAATCAGTTATCGGTCAAATTAGAAAAATTTGTTTTTGGGGTACAAGAAATTTTATGTCTAGGTTACATCCTTACTCCACAATCGTTTAAGATGGATCCTGGTAAGGTACAGGCTATTCAAGACTGGGTAAGGCCATCTTTCCTTAAAGCATTACAGCGCTTCCTTGGGTTCTCTAATTATTATCCTAAATTTATTTTTAAAAAATCCGGTAATTGCCAGACCCTTAACTGACTTAACCAAGAAGGGGGTGGATCTTGTTAACTGGCTGTTGATGCCATAGAAGCCTTCAAAACTTAAAAAAAATATTTTGGGATTGCTCCAGTCTTGATTCAGCCGGATCAATAGAAACCATTTGTGATGGAGGCTGCTGAAGATAGGGTAGGAGCTATTCTGTCTCAGAGACCCTCTAACCTCACTAATCTAAGACCCTGTGCATTTTTTTTCATGAAAATTCTCTCCTACTGAGAGGAATTACGATATTGGTAATCGTGAACTACTAGCCATTAAATGGGCATTTGAGGAGTGGAGACATTTTTTGGAGGGGGTCAAACATTGTATCACTGTTCTTACTGATCACAATTAAAAAAAAAAAAAATTTTGAATCTGCGAAACACCTGAATCCTCGCCAGGCCAGATGGCCATTGTTCTTCACGCGTTTTAACTTCTCTATTACTTTCAGGCCAGGAAGTAAGAATGTGAAAGCTGATGCTTTGTCTAAAATGTTTTTATGCGTTTCAACCCCCTGAAACTCCTCCTATCATTTTCATCTCCGGTTGCTGGGTGAGTGCCATGATTCTGTTTTATGTGGTCATCCTGGTATTGAGGCCACCAGGGAACTGGTGTCCAGGTCTTATTGGTGGCCCACGTTATCTAGAGATTTCAGTTCTTTTGCCTCTGCTTGTGAGGTATATGCCAGATCCAAGACTCCTAGAAACCCGTCCTGCTGGTGAATTACGACCATTACTCATTCCTAGTAAACCCTCGTCACATAGTTACATGGATTTCATTACTAACTTGCCACCCTTCGAGGTAAATCTGTGATTTGGGTAGTGATTGATAGGTTTAGTAAGATGGTACATTTTGTTCCTCTGGCTAAGCTTCCAAATGCCAAGACTCTGGCTTCTGTTTTTATTGAGCAAGTGGTACGATTGCTTGGAGTTCCGGAGAACATTGTATCTGACAGGGGTGTTCAATTTGTTTCTAAGTTTTGGAGAGCATTTTGTCAGAGGTGTCAGATATAATTGTCCTTTTCATCAGCTTTTCATCCTGAGACTAATGGGCATCTCTTGCATCTCTGATAATCAGCAATCGTGGGTGAAATTTCTTCCTTTGGCAGAGTTCGCCATCAATATCCGTGTGAACCTTTCCACTGAAGTCTCGCCGTTCTTTTGTAATTTTGGTTTCCATCCTCGATTTAATTCTTGCTTATCAATTTCCTCACCTAACCCTGAAGCTGATAGTCTAACTTCAGAACTGTGCACAGTTTGGGCTCAGGTTCAATCGAACCTGGAAAAAGCTCAGGAGGTTAAGAAAATTAATGCTAATAGGAAGCATTCCAAAGGGATTGATTTTAGGGTCGGGGAAAAAGTCTGGTTGTCCACAAAAAATGTGTCCTTAAAAGTGTCTTCTAGGATATTTTCGCCATAATTTGTTGGACCGTATAAAATTCTTGAAATCATTACGCTGTATCTTTTAGGTTGAAGTTGCCAGACTCATTTCGTATCCACAATATATTTTTATAAATCTTTGCTTAAAGGGAACCTGTCACTTGGATATTGTGTATAGAGCTGAGGACATGGGTTGCTAGACGGCCGCTAGCACATCCGTAATACCCAGTCCCCATAGCGCTCTGTGCTTTAATTGTGTAAAAAAAAAAAAAAAAGATTTGATACATATGCAAATTAACATAAAAGAGTCATATCTTACTTGTGTGACCAGAGAAGAGTCATATTTTCAAGCTCTGACTCATCTCAGGTTAATTTGCATATGTATCAAATAGGTTTTTATGCACAATAAAAGCACACAGAGCTATGGGGACTGGGTATTGTGGATGTGCTAGTGGCCATCTAGCAACCCATGTCCTCAGCTCTATACCCAAAATCCCAGTGACAGGTTGCCTTTAAAAAATATATTTAATTCACGCATAGTTCCGTCTCAGGCAGTTTCTTCTCTGGTTCTGGTGGATGGTCAAAATGAATTTGTTATTTCTAAAATCATTGATGTTAGAAAAGTTCGCAATTCGTTTCAATATCTGGTCCATTGGAAGGGTTATGGACCCGAGGAGAGGTCCTGGGTGCAAGGTAATAAGATTCATGCTTCTAGGTTTATTTCAAAAATTCTAACAGTTCAAACAGGAGTCTCTTTTATTGATGGCCCACAACACACTTTTATACACAACAGTTTGAACACCCCACCCAAACAACCACTTACTATTGGTCAATTGTAAAGTCCCCTCTAGTCCTCACTTAGGTCCTTTTGGCCATGCAAATAAGGAATTGAAACAGGGTCAGCAGGGATTGCTCCCATAGCTTGACAGAGAAGTCCCAGGAGATAATTAAATTACATAAGCAAACAAACAGATCAATTTCTTCCTTCCAGAACACAGAGCCGTTTGGAGGGGATTGTCCTAAAGACAAACTGTGAACAATGAAACAAGCACAGAGTGATTCGAACCCAAGACAGGGTGGAGGACCCACCACTGTTTAATATAATCAAGGAAACATGGTTAATTCCAAGGGCCATGACAGCCCTAGAGGCTGCAGCACCTAAGCAAGAGGCATCACTAACCAAACAGTGCCATGAAGACCAAGGAACTCTCCAAACAAGTAAGGGACAATGTTGTTGAGAAGTACAAGTCAGGGTTAGGTTATAAAAAAAAATATCCAAATCTTTGATGATCCCCAGGAGCAAATAACACACTACAAATGAAAATAAAGTAATATACGTTGGACCTTTTGGAATTCATATTGACGCACAATGTCTTTTTGTTTTAACGCCAAACTCAGGGGAGTTGCGATAGGCAGTGATTGTGCCCTCACTTACGCAAATCTCTACCTGGGCTGGTGGGAAAGAGAGGTGGTTTTTAATGAGACTATGAACCAATTTACATTGTCGATATTGATTTGGATCAGATATAATCGACAATGTATTTGTATTGTGGAAAGGCACCAATTTGTAGCCGCACTGAATGTGAATGATCTGGGCCTATTTTTTACATCAGAGATCAACGAGCATGAAATCACGTTAATAGAGCTCACCATTTCTACGAGGATAGAAGGTAAGATTGTCACCAACCTGTTCAGAAAAACAACAGAAAATAGTCTACTGCGCTGGGACAGTGCCCTCAAGAAAGGGATCCCTAAAGGGACAATATTTGAGTTTAACTGTTCTGAACTGGGTGACTTTAAGAGAGCTGCTCATGATCTTAGATCCGGGTTTATTGACCGAAGCTACTCACAGGTAATTTTAAAACAGGCTTTTCACCAATCCATGTGTGCCAAATGGGAACAACTTTTAAGTCCTAAGGTGTCAACACAGGACGAATACACCCTAAGAATAATAGGCACTTATGACAAGGCATACAAACAAATACGAGACACATTGGTCAATTTTACAATCTGACCCAGACATAGGAGATTTGGTGCCTACACGTCCACTTGTCCAATATCGCCGTAGGTCAAATTTACGTGACCATTTCGTCCACAGCCTCTATCAGAAACCAACATGAGCAATGTGGCTAAATAAGGGTACATTCCCTTGTGGCCTTTGTGTGGCATGCAACAATATAAGGAAAGGCACATAGTTTATAAGCTCCGTCACTAATGAAGGATATGTCATCAGGTCTTTCATTAATTGCAGATCTACAGGGGTAGTATATCTGCTTACATGCCAATGTGGACTACAATATGTGGGCAAGATGAAGCGCGAACTACGTAGATGAATCGCCAAGCATTTGTTGAATATTAAAAATAACAGACACACATCGGTAGCATGTCATGTATGCGATCACCATGACTATAACCCAAATGCTATTACAGTCCATCAATTTCTTTGACATTTGGTGACATACATATACTTTATTCTTGATATCACAGCAGTAGCTGCTCTAGATCTATTGTCTATATACCTTAAATGGCTTTGATGTACATTTAAGCATTTATTTAATGTACACCATGTTACTGTGCTGAGTTTTACATTTGATGTCACTAGGTGTTGATATTTTATACGTCCTTATGTTAGCCGAACCTGGTTACCCTACCAGAGTGAGCATATTTCACTTATTCTTTACGGGCCGCGATTTCAATTCCCCTGAACCTCCAATGCGCATGCACGCTTCTTACCAGGCTGTATTACCATACCTGCGTGATGACCGAGTCGGGGAGGGGGGGGCGTGTCAGAGGACGTGCATGTACTGCCGATTTGCTCCCTGTGCCGGTACCCATCCCCCGAGAGGAGGGGCTGACATTATTTCAGTCCGGAGTGTACCGGGCTGCTCGCGGCCACTACAGCGCCAGAACACGCACGCTACAGTGCGGTTATGTAATTGTTCACTGTGCCATTATATGTTCTGGGCTCCTGATGAAGGATGAGAGGTTTCTCCACACAGAAACATGTTGAGCGCATGATGTTTGAATGAGCGTGTGTTATCTAAACTGAGTCCTTGCTAGTTAAGGCAGACGGCAGTTGCCTGTAACACAGCCAGATATCTATCTGCAGTGCAGACGGTCAATGCATAAGTCGTGGTAAGCCCAACACTCACCTAGGGATGGCCGCCTTAAGAAGGCACCTGACCTCCCATCACCAAGCCCAGTGGGAGCAACGCCGTCAGAACCCACAAAGTCACACCCCCAGCGCTCCATGTCCTGTCTCTTCTTCTTCTCCTCCCATTTGTCCTCCACTCCACCTTCCACTGTGCCGTCGTGGCATTCATCTGGCAGAAGGCAGGCTTCCATTGCCCAAATGTTCGAGCGTAAAAAGTTGATGACGCCGGATAACCCTCTTGCCCAATGGCTGACCGCTGGCTTGTCAGAACTGCTAGCCCCCCAACGACTGCCATATAAACTGGTGGACTTGGAGGCCTTTAGAAAATTTGTGGCCATTGGTACACCGCAATGGAAGGTCCCAGGAAGGAAATATTTCTCCCAGAAGGGCATCCCAGAGCTATATGGCCACGTTCAGCAGCAAGTGAATATATCTCTGGCACACAGTGTCGGTGCCAAGATACATCTGACCACAAACACGTGGTCTAGCAAACACGGACAGGGAAGGTACATAACTTTTACGGCCCACTGGGTGAACCTTCTGATCGCCGTCAAGTATGTAATCCGTGGCTCTCGTATGGATTTGGTGTTATCGCCACCGATTGCATGCAGGCCTGCCTCTTCTCATCCTCCTCCTACTAAATCCTCCGTCTCCTCCTTGGCTGACTCCTCCTTTTCCACTGCTACCGCCTTTTCCGCTGCGTCCCCCAAGATCCCCAGAACCTAATCGACGTGCCAGGTGAGATGTTGCCATGCTATGCTGTGGCTGTTGTGCCTGGAAGCCAAGAGCCACACCGGTCCTGCGCGGCTTTCAGCTCTGCGGTCACAGGCCGATCAGTGGCTAACCCCGCTCAATTTGACAGTTGGTAAAGTGGTGTGCACAACGGTGCCAATCTGCTGAGCGTGCTGAAACAGGGCAAAATGACACGTGCCGTGCATGGCACATGTCCTGAACTTAGTTGTGCAGCGATTCGTTGCCAAATACCCCGGGGTCCAGGATGTCTTGCGGCAGGCCAGGAAAATCTCTGGCCATTTTAAAAGATCTTACATGGCTCGCCTTGCTGACGTTCAGCGGCGACACTACTTGCCCGTCAGACTTCTGATTTGTGATGGCCCAACACCCTGGAACTCCACCTTGTATATGCTTGATAGGCTGCTCCAGCAGAAATGTGCCATTAATGACTACCTGTACGAACTCTACGGCAGGAAAGGTTCTGAGTAGCTTGGTTTCTTTTCACCGCGCAAGTGGCTGCCCATGCGCGACGCATGCAGACTTCTGCGGCCATTTAATGAGGTCATCAAACTGGTCAGTCGCAGCCAGGGCGCCATCAGTTGAAGAGCAGGAGCACGAAGATGAGGAAGTTGCAATGCTGAATGAATTCCCAGGAGGGGCTACTCCGTCTGAGACAAATCATCAGGAGTCTGAAGATAAGTCAGAGGAGGATGGTGGCTGGGGGGAGGAGGAGGGGGAGCAAGAAGAGCAGGCTTTGAGGAGAGACTTTAAACTTTACGGGGATTCCTGGTGTTTTCCGTGGCTGGCGGGAGGAGACCAAGGACGACATTCGCCTGGGCGATGAGCAGGAGCCAGGGTGCTCCACTGCTTCCAATTTAGTGCAAATGAGGGCCTTCATGCTCCAGTGTTTGAAGAGGGACCCCCGTATAAAAAGCATAAAGGTCAAGGACCTGTACTGGGTATTTAGACCCCGATACAAACACAAAATGTGTGCATGCTGGTAACTGCTTTCCCTGGATATAATGGAGGGCATTTTGGCACCGATAATGACAGAAATTCAGGCGGATCCAGCATGTAAGTGGAACCTGCACTTTCTGAATTATATGATAGCCGCTGTGGCACATAACAGGTATATTTAGTGTTAGGAACCCGTCTAACTAGAGATTGCCTTGACGTTCGGCAGACGGGCTCAAATAATTTTGTACAAAATGATTTGCCAAGTATCTCTAACTTATTAGTTCAGCATTTGATATTATGATGCAATTTTGTACTTTATTTGGTTTGCAGTGAGCTGTTGCATTGCTTCTTTTGTTTAACAAACACAAAATGGCACACGTTAACATCATCTGAGGGCTGTCAGTATGCAGCAATTCCCTGCCTTGCTGCAAGAGATCCTGCATTCTTCTGTTGCGTGCAATGGCAGAGGGATTTCTACCTACAGCGAAACACGTGCGGTTACCAATCCTACTGCGCCTGCAAGAAGAAGGCGGTTTGAAGATGTGTTGGTCACTTCGGGTATGAGATAATTTTTTTAGCCAACCCATCGACAGCAGCCCTCTGGATCCAGCCTCAGGGAATGCCTAGACCGACAGGTGTCCGACTACATCGGGTTAACAGCCGATGTGTATGCTCTGAGAAGCGAGGAACCCCTAGACTACTGGGTGTGCAGGCTTGACCTGTGGCCAGAGCTAGCAAAATTTGCCATGGAACTGTTGGCTTGCCCCTCGACGAGTGTCCTGTCAGAAAGGACATTCAGCGCAGCAGGGGGGATCGTGACCTATAAGCGCACTCACCTAGCTCATGACAGTGTGGACTACCTCACATTTCTAAAAATGAATTAGGTATGAAGAACTGAAGAACTCTAAAGAACTCAACACCTGTGACGACCATGTGTAATTGAATTTTCTCATGCCAGCCCACACATATCCGCCACCACCAGAACAAAGAATGGTCTTTGTCTTATGTATATACAGATGCATAAAAGACCTTTTCGGTCAGGTGAAAGCCACCTTTTTGGGGCTTGTACTGGACTGCAGTAAAATTTGTATCCAGTGACTGCCTAATGTACCTCCAGAAACATCATCACAAGTATTTTTTTGCTGTCAGGTGAATGCCTAATTTTTGGGGCCTGTACTAGCCGACAGTAAAATTTGTATCCAGTGACAGCCTAATGTACCTCTAGCACATGTTATTATATGCATTATAAATTATAAGTACTTTTATGAATATAGTAAGTACTTTCTTCTACTTGTTCTTTAATATATGCTCACATGTACTGTGTTTTACTAGAAATACTATGGAGGGCCATGCTTGGTACCCTCTATGCAGGCCTTTTTTTCTCTCGGAACGCCCCTATTGGGCGCCCGTTGCGATGTGGTATAAAAAATATAAAAAATATAAAAAGTTGGTTATATAAGTTTGGCCGGCAGCGCCCCTCATGCTGCGCCTCCTGAGCGGCTGAGCGCTTGCTGCTCTAAAGAATCTCCGGCCGCTGGCTCAGTGCTGCGCAGCCTGCCTGCGCCTGCTGTGTCGGCTCTGTGCTGTTGTTAATGTAGCGTGGCTGAGCTCTGTTCGGTCCGCGGTACAGGAGCTTTTGTTTCCTGTACCCGGCCGGACTGACAGGAAGAGCTCACTTAGTGTGCACTTCCTTTCAGTCCGGCCAGGTACAGGAAACAAATGCTCCTGTACTGCGGACCGAACAGAGCCTAGACACGCTACACTAGAGGTGACGGGGGGGGGGGGGGGAATGGAAATGAGAGTGACAAGGGGGGGGGAATGGAAATGAGAGTGACAAGGGGGGGGGGGAATGAGAGTGACAAGGGGGGGAATGGAAATGAGAGTGACAAGGGGGGGGGGAATGAGAGTGACAAGGGGGGGAATGGAAATGAGAGTGACAAGGGGGGGGGGGAATGAGAGTGACAAGGGTGGGGGTAGAATGAGAGTGACAAGGGAGGGGGGAGAAGAGAGTGACAAGGGAGTCCCCAGAGTCAGACTGCAGCCAGAGACCAGATCATCTTATTGTCCTGGTGGTCAGTTGACAATGCAATATGTTTATTATGTAATTGTTTAGTTATTAATACTACATTGGAAACTAATTTACCTCACATTTAGGGTCCATTCACACAAAAAGAGACAGCTACAAGAAGCTTGATTAACCATAAGGGAAGCATAGCAGTTATTTTCATTTAAAAGCTGAGAAAGGGGTGGAACATGATATGGGCAGATCATCTGATAAGGAAGGGGGGGGGGGCGGCAATTGTTATCTTGCCTAGGGCGGCAAAAATCCTTGCACCGGCCCTGCTCAGGCTGCTTACTTACAGTTTACATGATTGCTCAGTCCCTGATTGCCACAAAAGGCGGCTCTACAAAGTATTGACTTTAGGGGGGTGAATAGTTCTGCACATTGACTTTTTCTGTTATTTTGTGTCCTATTTGTTGTTTGCTTCACAATAAAAAATATATATATATCTTCACAGTTGTCGACATGTTCTGTAAATTACATGATGCAAATCCTCAAACAATCCATATGAATTCCAGGTTGTGAGGCACCAAAACATGAAAAAAGTCAAGGGGGGGTGAATACTTTTGCAAGGCACTGTATTTTTGACGAGAGAAAAAGTACAGCAGGACTTCTTCTCACGTCTAAAATAACTGATCTCTGATGGAAGTGACACAAACTGATGCTCAAAATAACAAATCAGTTTTTTTTTCTTTATTTTTCTATCTGTAAAGAATAAATCAAGGCAACTGGACGTCCTGTAGATTTCTTGAAAACGTTTCACTCGTTCTTCCAACGAGCTTTCTCAATTCTGAGAGACTGTACAAGAATTCTCTGGGAATAAATATGTAACTGAATCAACATCTGGTAATTATACCCAGCTTGGGGTCAGAGGTCATTATACCCAGCATGGGGTCAGAGGTCATTATACCCAGCATGGGGTCAGAGGTGTTGATTCCATTATCCTATTTATTTTTCTGTTCTTTTAACGAATCAGCTAAATGCTGATGTGAACTCAGCAGAAATGTCAACACATAAATCACACAACAATTTCCAAAGCGTACTGCGGAAAATAGTAGCCAGACAAGCGTTACACTGCACCAACCCAGTCATCCTTATGGCTGTACTCACCAAATATCTCCGACGTTCTCAAACACTTCTGTATCAGCAGAGTAAACACCTATACTTAGCAGCTTTCTTAAATACAGGTAGAGCTGGCTTCGGCAAATGAACTATGTGAGCTGGACACACCCTATCCAATCCACACAAAGCCTGAACTAAACAGCTTTACCAAGCCCAATCAGCATCTACGCCGAGAAAGAACAACAACCAAGACAAAAACAAACAATTTTAGCATGAATAACCAAATGAAAGAGGACAAAATAAATGATATTTTTATGCAATGCACTCACCATAAGCAAACTCACCAGAACTTCTTTTCAAAAGGTAGGCAAACCGGCACCAAATGGAATCTCAAAAAGCCTCGCCGATCAGCAGAAGTACATGAGATCAGATTCGTGGAAGCTGTTCTGCTTCGCGTTATTGAAGGCAGGCCAGCACCTCCAAGGCATAAAAGGCTAGCTCTGGCCACGTGGACAATTTAGAGACCCAGAAGTTGAATGGGGCCGAACCATCAGTCAGTACGTGGAGGGGTGTGCACACGTACTGTTCCACCATGTTAGTGAAATGTTGCCTCCTGCTAACACGTTGCGTATCAGGTGGTGGTGCAGTTAGCTGTGGCGTGTTGACAAAACTTTTCCACATCTCTGCCATGCTAACCCTGCCCTCAGAGGAGCTGGCCGTGACACAGCTGCCTTGGCGACCTCTTGCTCCTCCTCTGTGTTGGCCTTGGGCTTCCACTTGTTCCCCTGTGACATTTGGGAATGCTCTAAGTAGCGCGTCTACCAACGTGCGCTTGTACTCGCGCATCTTCCTATCACGCTCCAGTGCAGGAAGTAAGGTGAGCACATTGTCTTTGTACCGTGGATCCAGCAGGGTGGCAACCCAGTAGTCCGCACACGTTAAAATGTGGGCAACTCTGCTGTCGTTGCGCAGGCACTGCAGCATGTAGTCGCTCATGTGTGCCAGGCTGCCCAGAGTAAGGACAAGCTGTCCTCTGTGGGAGGCGTATCGTCATAGTCCTGCGTTTCACCCCAGCCACGCACCAGTGATGAGCCCGAGCTGCGTTGGGTGCCACCCCGCTGTGACCATGCTTCATCCTCATCCTCCTCCACCTCCTCCTCATCCTCGTCCTCCTCGTCCTCCAGTAGTGGGCCCTGTCTGGCCACATTTGTACCTGGCCTCTGCTGTTGCAAAAAACCTCCCTCTGAATCACTTCAAAGAGACTGGCCTGAAAGTGCTAAAAATGACCCCTCTTCCTCCTCCTCCTCCTCCTGGGCCACCTCCTCTTCCATCATCGCCCTAAGTGTTTTCTCAAGGAGACATAGAAGTGGTATTGTAACGCTGATAACGGCGTCATCGCCACTGGCCATGTTGGTGGAGTACTCGAAACAGCGCAACAGGGCACACAGGTCTCGCATGGAGGCCCAGTCATTGGTGGTGAAGTGGTGCTGTTCCGCAGTGCGACTGACCCGTGCGTGCTGCAGCTGAAACTCCACTGTGGCCTGCTGCTGCTCGCACAGTCTGTCCAGCATGTGCAAGGTGGAGTTCCACCTGGTGGGCACGTCGCATATGAGGCGGTGAGCGGGAAGGCCGAAGTTATGCTGTAGCGCAGACAGGCGAGCAGCGGCAGGATGTGAACGCCAGAAGCACGAACAGACGGCCCGCACTTTATGCAGCAGCTCTGACATGTCGGGGTAGTTGTGAATGAACTTCTGCACCACCAAATTCAGCACATGCGCCAAGCAAGGGATGTGCGTCAAACCGGCTAGTCCCAGAGCTGCAACGAGATTTCGCCCATTATCACACACCACCAGGCCGGGCTTGAGGCTCACCGGCAGCAACCACTCGTCGGTCTGTTGTTCTATACCCCGCCACAACTCCTGTGCAGTGTGGGGCCTGTCCCCCAAACATATGAGTTTCAGAATGGCCTGCTGACGTTTACCCCGGGCTGTGCTGAAGTTGGTGGTGAAGGTGTGTGGCTGACTGGATGAGCAGGTGAAAGAAGAGGAGGAGGAAGCCGAGAAGGAGGAGGTGGCAACAGGAGGCAAAGAATGTTGCCCTGCGATCCTTGGCGGCGGAAGGACGTGCGCCAAACAGCTCTCCGCCTGGGGCCCAGCTGCCACTACATTTACCCAGTGTGCAATTAGGGAGATATAGCGTCCCTGGCCGTGCTTACTGGTCCACGTATCTGTGGTTAGGTGGACCTTGCCACAGATGGCGTTGCGCAGTGCACACTTGATTTTATCGGATACTTGGTTGTGCAGGAAAGGCACGGCTCTCTTGGAGAAGTAGTGCCGGCTGGGAACAACATACTGTGGGACAGCAAGCGACATGAGCTGTTTGAAGCTGTCTGTGTCCACCAGCCTAAATGACAGCATTTCATAGGCCAGTAGTTTAGAAATGCTGGCATTCAGGGCCAGGGATCGAGGGTGGCTAGGTGGGAATTTACGCTTTCTCTCAAATGTTTGTGAGATGGAGAGCTGAACGCTGCCGTGTGACATGGTTGAGATGCTTGGTGACGGAGGTGGTGGTGGTGGTGTTGGTGGTACATCCCCTGTTTGCTGGGCGGCAGGTGCCAACGTTCCTCCAGAGGCGGAGGAAGAGGCCGAGGCGGCAGCAGCAGAAGAGGCCGAGGCGGCAGCAGCAGAAGAGGTAGCAGGGGGAGCCTGAGTGACTTCCTTGGTTTTAAGGTGTTTACTCCACTGCAGTTCATGCTTTGCATGCAGGTGCCTGGTCATGCAGGTTGTGCTCAGGTTCAGAACGTTAATGCCTCGCTTCAGGCTCTGATAGCATAGCGTGCAAACCACTCGGGTCTTGTCGTCAGCACATTGTTTGAAGAAGTGCCATGCCAGGGAACTCCTTGAAGCTGCCTTTGGGGTGCTCGGTCCCAGATGGCGGCGGTCAGTAGCAGGCGGAGTCTCTTGGCGGCGGGTGTTCTGCTTTTGCCCACTGCTCCCTCTTTTGCTACGCTGTTGGCTCGGTCTCACCACTGCCTCTTCCTCCGAACTGTGAAAGTCAGTGGCACGACCTTCATTCCATGTGGGGTCTAGGACCTCATCGTCCCCTGCATCGTCTTCCACCCAGTCTTGATCCCTGACCTCCTGTTCAGTCTGCACACTGCAGAAAGACGCAGCAGTTGGCACCTGTGTTTCGTCATCATCAGAGACATGCTGAGGTGGTATTCCCATGTCCTCATCATCAGGAAACATAAGTGGTTGTGCGTCAGTGCATTCTATGTCTTCCACCGCTGGGGAAGGGCTGGGTGGATGCCCTTGGGAAACCCTGCCAGCGGAGTCTTCAAACAGCATAAGAGACTGCTGCATAACTTGAGGCTCAGACAGTTTCCCTGGTATGCATGGGGGTGATGTGACAGACTGATGGGCTTGGTTTTCAGGCGCCATCTGTGCGCTTTCTGCAGAAGACTGGGTGGGAGATAATGTGAACGTGCTGGATCCACTGTCGGCCACCCAATTGACTAATGCCTGTACCTGCTCAGGCCTTACCATCCTTAGAATGGCATTGGGCCTCACCAAATATCGCTGTAAATTCTGGCGGCTACTGGTACCTGAGGTAGTTGGTACACTAGGACGTGTGGCTGTGGCAGAACGGCCACGTCCTATCCCAGCACCAGAGGGTCCACTAACACCACCACGACCATGTCCACGTCCGCGTCCCTTACTAGATGTTTTCCTCATTGTTATCGTTCACCACAACAACAAAAATATTATTTGACCCAATGTATTGAATTCAAATTCAGGCCTTTTTTACAGACACCTAACACTATCTGGCTATCTATTTAGGTACCGTATTACACTAATACAGGCACAGCAGTAACCACAGATTTAGCTGACTATAAATTTGAGGCCTATTATTTAGGCGCTGGGTGACAGGTATAGATTTACTGACAGAATTAGACTTGGGAATGCACAGTAGCGTGTGTGTGAAGTTATTCAGAATGACCCTATGTGCACCTTGATTCTGATATACCCTTTTAGGGATAAATTTAAAGTAGGCCTGATACAGCAGAAACCACTAAATTAGGAAATTGCTAAATTGGGAATTGTATTTCAACCCAGAACAAAAAATGTGCTTTGACGGACACTAAATAACTTGCCCAGCCACAACAGTACAGCAGTAACGACAGATTTAGCGGGATATAAATTTGAGGACTATTATTTAGGCGCTGGGTGACAGGTATAGGTTTACTGACAGAATTAGACTTGGAAATGCACGGTGGCGTGTGTGTGTGAAGTTATTCAGAATGACCCTATCTGCACCTTGAATCTGATATACCCTTTTAGGGATAGATTTAAAATAGCTCTGATACAGCAGAAACAGTGAGCAATTCAATAGCAGCAGTTCAATCATCCACAGCTGCAGATCGATCTCTGAATGAAGTCTTTTGGAGGAGTTAATCTGCCTAATCTCGCCCTAACGTCGCGGCTGCAACCTCTCCCTACACTGATCAGAGCAGAGTGACGGGCGGCGCTACGTGACTCCAGTTTAAATAGAGGCTGGGTCACATGGTGCTCTGGCCAATCACAGCCATGCCAATAGTAGGCATGGCTGTGACGGCCTCTTGGGGCAAGTAGTATGACGCTTGTTGATTGGCTGCTTTGCAGCCTTTCAAAAAGCGCCAAGAAAGCGACAAACACCGAACCCGGACTTTTACGAAAATGTCCGGGTTCGGGTCCGTGTCACGGACACCCCAAAATTCGGTACGAACCCGAACTATACAGTTCGAGTTCGCTCATCCCTAACAGTGACCTCTCATATATTCTATAGATTCATTATACACAGTGATCTCTCATATATTCCATATATACATTATACACAGTGATCTCTCATATATTCTATAGATACATTATACACAGTGATCTCTCATATATTCTATAGATTCCTTATACTCAGTGATCTCTCATATATTCTATAGATACATTATACACAGTGATCTCTCATATATTCTATAGATCATTATACACAGTGATCTCTCATATATTCTATAGATACATTATACACAGTGATCTCTCATATATTCTATAGATACATTATACACAGTGATCTCTTATATATTCTATAGATCCATTATACACAGTGATCTCTCATATAATCTATAGATTCATTATACACACTGATCTCTCATATATTCTATAGATTCATTATACACAGTGATCTCATATATTCTATAGATTCATTATACACAGTGATCTCTCATATATTCTATAGATTTATTATACACAGTGATCTCTCATATATTCTATGGATTCATTATACACAGTGATCTCTCATATATACTATAGATACATTATACACAGTGATCTCTCATATATTCTATAGATACATTATACACAGTGATCTCTCATATATTCTATAGATCCATTATACAGAGTGATCTCTCATATAATCTATAGATACATTATACACAGTGATCTCTCATATATTCTATAGATACATTATACACAGTGATCTCTCATATAATCTATAGATTCATTATACAGAGTGATCTCTCATATAATCTATAGATACATTATACACAGTGATCTCTCATATATTCTATGGATTCATTATACACAGTGATCTCTCATATATTCTATAGATCCATTATACACACAGTGATCTCTCATATATTCTATAGATCCATTATACACACAGTGATCTCTCATATATTCTATAGATACATTATACACAGTGATCTCATATATTCTATAGATACATTATACACAGTGATCTCTCATATATTCTATAGATTTATTATACACAGTGATCTCTCATATATTCTATGGATTCATTATACACAGTGATCTCTCATATATACTATAGATACATTATACACAGTGATCTCTCATATATTCTATAGATACATTATACACAGTGATCTCTCATATATTCTATAGATCCATTATACACAGTGATCTCTCATATATTCTATAGATCCATTATACAGAGTGATCTCTCATATATTCCATAGATACATTACACACACTGATCTCTCATATATTCTATAGATTCATTATACACAGTGATCTCTCATATATTCTATAGATTCATTATACACAGTGATCTCTCATATATTCTATAGATTCATTATACACAGTGATCTCTCATATATTCTATAGATTCATTATACACAGTGATCTCTCATATATTCTATAGATTCATTATACACAGTGATCTCTCATATATTCTATAGATACATTATACACAGTGATCTCTCATATATTCTATAGATTCATTATACACAGTGATCTCTCATATATTCTATAGATCCATTATACACAGTGATCTCTCATATATGCTATAGATCATTATACAGAGTGATCTCTCATATATTCTATAGATTCATTATACACAGTGATCTCTCATATATTCTATAGATACATTATACACACTGATCTCTCATATATTCTATAGATCCATTATACACACTGATCTCTCATATATTCTATAGATCCATTATACACAGTGATCTCTCATATATTCTATAGATACATTATACACAGTGATCTCTCATATATTCTATAGATTCATTATACACAGTGATCTCTCATATATTCTATAGATTCATTATACACAGTGATCTCTCATATATTCTATAGATCCATTATACACACAGTGATCTCTCATATATTCTATAGATCCATTATACACAGTGATCTCTCATATATTCTATAGATACATTATACACAGTGATCTCTCATATATTCTATAGATACATTATACACAGTGATCTCTCATATGTTCTATAGATACATTATACACAGCGATCTCTCATATATTCTATAGATACATTATACACAGCGATCTCTCATATATTCTATAGATCATTATACACAGTGATCTCTCATATATTCTATAGATCCATTATACACAGTGATCTCTCATATATTCTATAGATCATTATACACAGTGATCTCTCATATATTCTATAGATCCATTATACACAGTGATCTCTCATATATTCTATAGATTCATTATACACAGTGATCTCTCATATATTCTATAGATCCATTATACACAGTGATCTCTCATATATTCTATAGATTCATTATACACAGTGATCTCTCATATATTCTATAGATCCATTTTCCCTTATCGTCCTCGGCAGCACAGAATGGGTTAACGTTGACCTCTTTAGTTTCCTAGGACCGCCCACCTAGATTTAAACAATCAAACAATTAGTCAATCACATAATCAGTCCACCTATAAAGGTCTGGTGAATGCAACTGCCCCTTGTATTTTTTTTATGTCCTCATTTCTGAGGAATCTGCCCACCTGTCTGGTGTGTGAAGATCGGCCACCTATGCCGTGGGGTGTGTCCCAGGCTCCAGGCCAAGTGTCCAGCATTGCCACGGGTGTGTCCTTGGCGCTGGCACTATGCTGCATCCATGATGTGCGCTCCGGCAGGAGGTCTCCATTGCGGTCTGCTAGCCGCTTCCCTGCCGTGGATTCGTGCGTGGCGCCCGACGCTGTCATCCCCAGCATGCCGCTCCTTCCATCAGGAGGCCGCCCCCGCCGCACTTTCGGGTTTGGGCAGCGTCTGACGTCATCAGTCAGCGCGCCCTCTGGGGCCAATGGGGAGCCGCAGGAGCGGCTGACGTCACCAGGCGGCGTCCAGGGCGCCGGATTCGAATATTTAAAGTGGATGCAGGCTGGAGCAAGCTGCCATAAGTGCCTGGCAGCCGAGCTCCTGTGAGAGTAAGGTATTGTGTCAGCTGGGGTCCCTTCTGACTAGATCACCTTGCTGTTTTTTGGCTCATTGTATGTCTGTCTGTCTGTTCCAGATGTCTGGGCTTCCTGGTTCAGGGAGAAAGAAGGCTAAGGAGCACAGACACAGATATTGCCTGTCATGTGAGCAGCCCCTACCTGATGAGCAGCGAGAGGACTACTGTGACAACTGTGCTGCGGCTGATTCTGTCCATTCTCATAGATCGTCTGGATCCAAGAGGTCTAGGAGGAAGCAGTCCCGCTGCATTTCTTGCATTCAGCCCTTACCTGAGGATTCGCGGTCCAATATCTGCGCTTCCTGTACTCAGCCGGAGGTCGAGTCTGACGCAGAGTCCAGAAGGCTAATGAGCCTCTTTAAGTCCTTTCTGACAAAGCAGAAACAGAAGGCCAAAAAGAGAAAGCGCGATCCTGTCTCCTCATCCTCTGACGAGTCTCTGACGGCTGAGAGCGAATATTCAGACTCCGATTGGGAAGTCTCTAAAATGGAGGAAAATTTCCTTTTTGATAGGAAGAATGCGAATCGCTTAATTAAAGAAGTAAAGGGAATAATGGAGACTAAAGACCCTGTCACTGCACAGGACAAGGAGAGTCTCTTCTATTTTCCAAAGAAAAAAGCTTCAGTCCTCCCAAGTAGAGTTGAGCGAACACCTGGATGTTCGGGTTCGAGAAGTTCGGCCGAACATCCCGGAAATGTTCGGGTTCGGGATCCGAACCCGATCCGAACTTCGTCCCGAACCCGAACCCCATTGAAGTCAATGGGGACCCGAACTTTTCGGCACTAAAAAGGCTGTAAAACAGCCCAGGAAAGAGCTAGAGGGCTGCAAAAGGCAGCAACATGTAGGTAAATCCCCTGCAAACAAATGTGGATAGGGAAATGAATTAAAATAAAAATTAAATAAATAAAAATTAACCAAAATCAATTGGAGAGAGGTCCCATAGCAGAGAATCTGGCTTCACGTCATCCACCACTGGAACAGTCCATTGTCAGATATTTAGGCCCCGGCACCCAGGCAGAGGAGAGAGGTCCCGTAACAGAGAATCTGTCTTCATGTCAGCAGAGAATTAGTCTGCATGTCATAGCAGAGAATGAGGCTTCACGTCAGCCACCACTGCAACAGTCCATTGGCATATATTTAGGCCCAGCACCCAGGCAGAGGAGAGAGGTCCCGTAACAGACAATCTGGCTTCATGTCAGCAGAGAATCAGTCTGCATGTCATAGCAGAGAATCAGGCTTCACGTCACCCACCACTGCAACAGTCCATTGGCATATATTTAGGCCCAGCACACACACAGGCAGAGGAGAGAGGTCCCGTAACAGAGAATCTGGCTTCATGTCAGCAGAGAATCAGTCTGCATGTCATAGCAGAGAATGAGGCTTCACGTCAGCCACCACTGCAACAGTCCATTGGCATATATTTAGGCCCAGCACACACACAGGCAGAGGAGAGAGGTCCCGTAACAGAGAATCTGGCTTCATGTCAGCAGAGAATCAGTCTGCATGTCATAGCAGAGAATGAGGCTTCACGTCAGCCACCACTGCAACAGTCCATTGGCATATATTTAGGCCCAGCACCCAGGCAGAGGAGGGAGGTCCCGTAACAGAGAATCTGTCTTCATGTCAGCAGAGAATTAGTCTGCATGTCATAGCAGAGAATGAGGCTTCACGTCAGCCACCACTGCAACAGTCCATTGGCATATATTTAGGCCCAGCACACACACAGGCAGAGGAGAGAGGTCCCGTAACAGAGAATCTGGCTTCATGTCAGCAGAGAATCAGTCTGCATGTCATAGCAGAGAATGAGGCTTCACGTCAGCCACCACTGCAACAGTCCATTGGCATATATTTAGGCCCAGCACACACACAGGCAGAGGAGAGAGGTCCCGTAACAGAGAATCTGGCTTCATGTCAGCAGAGAATCAGTCTGCATGTCATAGCAGAGAATGAGGCTTCACGTCAGCCACCACTGCAACAGTCCATTGGCATATATTTAGGCCCAGCACCCAGGCAGAGGAGGGAGGTCCCGTAACAGAGAATCTGTCTTCATGTCAGCAGAGAATTAGTCTGCATGTCATAGCAGAGAATGAGGCTTCACGTCAGCCACCACTGCAACAGTCCATTGGCATATATTTAGGCCCAGCACCCAGGCAGAGGAGGGAGGTCCCGTAACAGAGAATCTGTCTTCATGTCAGCAGAGAATTAGTCTGCATGTCATAGCAGAGAATGAGGCTTCACGTCAGCCACCACTGGAACAGTCCATTCTCAGATATTTAGGCCCCGGCACCCAGGCAGAGGAGAGAGGTCCCGTAACAGAGAATCTGTCTTCATGTCAGCAGAGAATTAGTCTGCATGTCATAGCAGAGAATGAGGCTTCACGTCAGCCACCACTGCAACAGTCCATTGGCATATATTTAGGCCCAGCACCCAGGCAGAGGAGAGAGGTCCCGTAACAGACAATCTGGCTTCATGTCAGCAGAGAATCAGTCTGCATGTCATAGCAGAGAATCAGGCTTCACGTCACCCACCACTGCAACAGTCCATTGTCATAAATTTAGGCCCAGCACTAGTGTTGAGCGGCATGTCCCATATTCGAATTCGCGAAATTTTGTGAATATTCGAAAGAATATTCGTAAAATATTCGCGATTATTCAAATTCGTTATTATTTCGCATATGCGATAATTCGAATTATCGCATAATACATATGCTATGCAAAATTCACATGTGCGCTAATGAAATCGCCTTACGAAGATTCGCAACTCAATTCAATCACTAATGTATGAATGCAATGCCCTTTGCCTCTGTTCTGGGACAAGTGTAGATATTCGCATGTGCGCTAATAAAATCGCCTTACGAAGATTCGCACCTCAATCACTTTCTAGGGAATGTGAGACTTTTGGGAATCAATCGAGATACAGTGGGGGGTGATGACAGTAGTTGACAGAGTACAGATCAATGTAATCTGTAAGGTGGAAAGTAAAATAAAAAATACGAATATTCGTAAATCGAATTTTACGAAGTTCTACGTATTCGCGAATATGGTGCTATACTATATGAATGCACAGGCCTTTGCCTCTCTGTTCTGGGGACAAGTGTAGATATTTGCATTTGCGTTAATAAAATCGCCTTACGAAGATTCGCAGCTCAATTCAATCACTAATGTATGAATGCAAAGCCCTTTGCCTCTGTTCTGGGACAAGTGTAGATATTCGCATGTGCGCTAATAAAATCGCCTTACGAAGATTCGCAACTCAATTCACTAATGTATGAATGCAAAGCCCTTTGCCTCTGTTCTGGGACGTGCCGATATTCGCATGTGCGCTAATAAAATCGCCTTACGAAGATTCGCGCCTCAATCACTTTCTAGGCAATGTGAGTAAGATCTGAGCTGTTGGACCTTTGGGAAACAATCAATTATATGTGTACTGTAATTTTGTGGGGGGGGGGGGGGGAAACAAAAAACGAATATTCGTTTTTACGAATATATAGCACTATATTCGAAATATTCGCGAAATCGCGAAGTTGCGATATTCGCGAAAAAAATTTGCTTTTCGAATATTCGCGCTCAACACTACCCAGCACCCAGGCAGAGGAGAGAGGTCCCGTAACAGAGAATCTGGCTTCATGTCAGCAGAGAATCAGTCTTCATATCATAGCAGAGAATCAGGCTTCACGTCACCCACCACTGTAAGAGTCAATTTTCATAAATTTAGGCCCAGAACCCAGGCAGAGGAGAAAGGTCCCGTAACAGACAATCTGGCTTCATGTCAGCAGAGAATCAGTCTTCATATCATAGCAGAGAATCAGGCTTCACGTCACCCACCACTGCAACAGTCAATTGTCATAAATTTAGGCCCAGCACCCAGGCAGAGGAGAGAGCTCCCGTAACAGAGGATCTGGCTTCATGTCAGCAGAGAATCAGTCTGCATGTCATAGCAGAGAATGAGGCTTCACGTCACCCACCACTGCAACAGTCCATTGGCATATATTTAGGCCTAGCACACAGGCAGAGCAGAGAGGTCCCGTAACAGACAATCTGGCTTCATGTCAGCAGAGAATCAGTCTGCATGTCATAGCAGAGAATGAGGCTTCACGTCACCCACCACTGCAACAGTCCATTGGCATATATTTAGGCCTAGCACACAGGCAGAGCAGAGAGGTCCCGTAACAGACAATCTGGCTTCATGTCAGCAGAGAATCAGTCTGCATGTCATAGCAGAGAATGAGGCTTCACGTCACCCACCACTGCAACAGTCCATTGGCATATATTTAGGCCTAGCACACAGGCAGAGCAGAGAGGTCCCGTAACAGACAATCTGGCTTCATGACAGCAGAGAATTAGTCTGCATGTCATAGCAGAGAATGAGGCTTCACGTCAGCCACCACTGCAACAGTCCATTGGCATATATTTAGGCCCAGCACCCAGGCAGAGGAGAGAGGTCCCGTAACAGACAATCTGGCTTCATGTCAGCAGAGAATTATTCTGCATGTCATAGCAGAGAATCAGGCTTCACGTCAGCCACCACTGCAACAGTCCATTGTCATAAATTTAGGCCCAGCATCCAGGCAGAGGAGAGAGGTCCCGTAACAGACAATCTGGCTTCATGTCAGCAGAGAATTAGTCTGCATGTCATAGCAGAGAATGAGGCTTCACGTCAGCCACCACTGCAACAGTCCATTGGCAGATATTTAGGCCTAGCACACAGGCAGAGCAGAGAGGTCCCGTAACAGACAATCTGGCTTCATGACAGCAGAGAATCAGTCTGCATGTCATAGCAGAGAATCAGGCTTCACGTCAGCCACCACTGCAACAGTCCATTGTCATAAATTTAGGCCCAGCACCCAGGCAGAGGAGAGAGGTCCCGTAACAGAGAATCTGGCTTCATGTCAGCAGAGAATCAGTCTTCATATCATAGCAGAGAATCAGGCTTCACGTCACCCACCACTGTAAGAGTCAATTTTCATAAATTTAGGCCCAGAACCCAGGCAGAGGAGAAAGGTCCCGTAACAGACAATCTGGCTTCATGTCAGCAGAGAATCAGTCTTCATATCATAGCAGAGAATCAGGCTTCACGTCACCCACCACTGCAACAGTCAATTTTCATAAATTTAGGCCCAGAACCCAGGCAGAGGAGAAAGGTCCCGTAACAGACAATCTGGCTTCATGTCAGCAGAGAATCAGTCTTCATATCATAGCAGAGAATCAGGCTTCACGTCACCCACCACTGCAACAGTCAATTGTCATAAATTTAGGCCCAGCACCCAGGCAGAGGAGAGAGCTCCCGTAACAGAGGATCTGGCTTCATGTCAGCAGAGAATCAGTCTGCATGTCATAGCAGAGAATGAGGCTTCACGTCACCCACCACTGCAACAGTCCATTGGCATATATTTAGGCCTAGCACACAGGCAGAGGAGAGGTTCATTCAACTTTGGGTAGCCTCGCAATATAATGGTAAAATGAAAATAAAAATAGGATTGAATGAGGAAGTGCCCTGGAGTCCAATAATATATGGTTATGGGGAGGTAGTTAATGTCTAATCTGGACAAGGGACGGACAGGTCCTGTGGGATCCATGCCTGGTTCATTTTTATGAACGTCAGCTTGTCCACATTGGCTGTAGACAGGCGGCTGCGTTTGTCTGTAATGACGCCCCCTGCCGTGCTGAATACACGTTCAGACAAAACGCTGGCTGCCGGGCAGGCCAGCACCTCCAAGGCATAAAAGGCTAGCTCTGGCCACGTGGACAATTTAGAGACCCAGAAGTTGAATGGGGCCGAACCATCAGTCAGTACGTGGAGGGGTGTGCACACGTACTGTTCCACCATGTTAGTGAAATGTTGCCTCCTGCTAACACGTTGCGTATCAGGTGGTGGTGCAGTTAGCTGTGGCGTGTTGACAAAAGTTTTCCACATCTCTGCCATGCTAACCCTGCCCTCAGAGGAGCTGGCCGTGACACAGCTGCCTTGGCGACCTCTTGCTCCTCCTCTGCCTTGGCCTTGGGCTTCCACTTGTTCCCCTGTGACATTTGGGAATGCTCTCAGTAGCGTGTCTACCAACGTGCGCTTGTACTCGCGCATCTTCCTATCACGCTCCAGTGCAGGAAGTAAGGTGGGCACATTGTCTTTGTAGCGTGGATCCAGCAGGGTGGCAACCCAGTAGTCCGCACAGGTTAAAATGTGGGCAACTCTGCTGTCGTTGCGCAGGCACTGCAGCATGTAGTCGCTCATGTGTGCCAGGCTGCCCAGGGATAAGGACAAGCTGTCCTCTGTGGGAGGCGTATCGTCATCGTCCTGCCTTTCCCCCCAGCCACGCACCAGTGATGGACCCGAGCTGCGTTGGGTGCCACCCCGCTGTGACCATGCTTCATCCTCATCCTCCTCCACCTCCTCCTCATCCTCGTCCTCCTCGTCCTCCAGTAGTGGGCCCTGGCTGGCCACATTTGTACCTGGCCTCTGCTGTTGCCAAAAACCTCCCTCTGAGTCACTTCGAAGAGACTGGCCTGAAAGTGCTAAAAATGACCCCTCTTCCTCCTCCTCCTCCTCCTCCTCCTGGGCCACCTCCTCTTCCATCATCGCCCTAAGTGTTTTCTCAAGGAGACATAGAAGTGGTATTGTAACGCTGATAACGGTGTCATCGCCACTGGCCATGTTGGTGGAGTACTCGAAACAGCGCAACAGGGCACACAGGTCTCGCATGGAGGCCCAGTCATTGGTGGTGAAGTGGTGCTGTTCTGTAGTGCGACTGACCCGTGCGTGCTGCAGCTGAAACTCCACTATGGCCTGCTGCTGCTCGCACAGTCTGTCCAGCATGTGCAAGGTGGAGTTCCACCTGGTGGGCACGTCGCATATGAGGCGGTGAGCGGGAAGGCCGAAGTTACGCTGTAGCGCAGACAGGCGAGCAGCAGCAGGATGTGAACGCCGGAAGCGCGAACAGACGGCCCGCACTTTATGCAGCAGCTCTGACATGTCGGGGTAGTTGTGAATGAACTTCTGCACCACCAAATTCAGCACATGCGCCAAGCAAGGGATGTGCGTCAAATTGGCTAGTCCCAGAGCTGCAACGAGATTTCGCCCATTATCACACACCACCAGGCCGGGCTTGAGGCTCACCGGCAGCAACCACTCGTCGGTCTGTTGTTCTATACCCCGCCACAACTCCTGTGCGGTGTGGGGCCTGTCCCCCAAACATATGAGTTTCAGAATGGCCTGCTGACGTTTACCCCGGGCTGTGCTGAAGTTGGTGGTGAAGGTGTGTGGCTGACTGGATGAGCAGGTGGAAGAAGAGGAGGAGGAAGCCGAGAAGGAGGAGGTGGCAACAGGAGGCAAAGAATGTTGCCCTGCGATCCTTGGCGGCGGAAGGACGTGCGCCAAACAGCTCTCCGCCTGGGGCCCAGCTGCCACTACATTTACCCAGTGTGCAGTTAGGGAGATATAGCGTCCCTGGCCGTGCTTACTGGTCCACGTATCTGTGGTTAGGTGGACCTTGCTACAGATGGCGTTGCGCAGTGCACACTTGATTTTATCGGATACTTGGTTGTGCAGGGAAGGCACGGCTCTCTTGGAGAAGTAGTGCCGGCTGGGAACAACATACTGTGGGACAGCAAGCGACATGAGCTGTTTGAAGCTGTCTGTGTCCACCAGCCTAAATGACAGCATTTCATAGGCCAGTAGTTTAGAAATGCTGGCATTCAGGGCCAGGGATCGAGGGTGGCTAGGTGGGAATTTACGCTTTCTATCAAATGTTTGTGAGATGGAGAGCTGAACGCTGGCGTGTGACATGGTTGAGACGCTTGGTGACGGAGGTGGTGGTGGTGGTGTTGGTGGTACATCCCCTGTTTGCTGGGCGGCAGGTGCCAACGTTCCTCCAGAGGCGGAGGAAGAGGCCGAGGCGGCAGCAGCAGAATAGGCCGAGGCGGCAGCAGCAGAAGAGGTAGCAGGGGGAGCCTGAGTGACTTCCTTGGTTTTAAGGTGTTTACTCCACTGCAGTTCATGCTTTGCATGCAGGTGCCTGGTCATGCAGGTTGTGCTCAGGTTCAGAACGTTAATGCCTCGCTTCAGGCTCTGATGGCACAGCGTGCAAACCACTCGGGTCTTGTCGTCAGCACATTGTTTGAAGAAGTGCCATGCCAGGGAACTCCTTGAAGCTGCCTTTGGGGTGCTCGGTCCCAGATGGCGGCGGTCAGTAGCAGGCGGAGTCTCTTGGCGGCGGGTGTTCTGCTTTTGCCCACTGCTCCCTCTTTTGCTACGCTGTTGGCTCGGTCTCACCACTGCCTCTTCCTCCGAACTGTGAAAGTCAGTGGCACGACCTTCATTCCATGTGGGGTCTAGGACCTCATCGTCCCCTGCATCGTCTTCCACCCAGTCTTGATCCCTGACCTCCTGTTCAGTCTGCACACTGCAGAAAGACGCAGCAGTTGGCACCTGTGTTTCGTCATCATCAGAGACATGCTGAGGTGGTATTCCCATGTCCTCATCATCAGGAAACATAAGTGGTTGTGCGTCAGTGCATTCTATGTCTTTCACCGCTGGGGAAGGGCTAGGTGGATGCCCTTGGGAAACCCTGCCAGCGGAGTCTTCAAACAGCATAAGAGACTGCTGCATAACTTGAGGCTGAGACAGTTTCCCTGGTATGCATGGGGGTGATGTGACAGACTGATGGGGTTGGTTTTCAGGCGCCATCTGTGCGCTTTCTGCAGAAGACTGGGTGGGAGATAATGTGAACGTGCTGGATCCACTGTCGGCCACCCAATTGACTAATGCCTGTACCTGCTCAGGCCTTACCATCCTTAGAACGGCATTGGGCCCCACCATATATCGCTGTAAATTCTGGCGGCTACTGGGACCTGAGGTAGTTGGTACACTAGGACGTGTGGATGTGGCAGAACGGCCACGTCCTCTCCCAGCACCAGAGGGTCCACTAACACCACCACGACCATGTCCACGTCCGCGTCCCTTACTAGATGTTTTTCTCATTGTTATGGTTCACCACAACAACAAATATATTATTTGGCCCAATGTATTGTATTCAAATTCAGCGGGATATAAATTTGAGGCCTAGTATTTAGGCGCTGGGTGACCGGTATGGATTTAGTGACAGAATTAGACTTGGAAATGCACAGAAGCGTGTGTGTGTGAAGTTATTCTGAATGACCCTATGTGCACCTTCAATATTATATACCCTTTTAGGGATAGATTTCAAATAGCTCTGATATAGCAGAAACCACTAAATTATGAAATTGCTAAATTGGGAATTGTACTTCAACCCAGAACAAAAAATGTGCTTTGACGGACACTAAATATCTTGCCCAGCAACAACAGTACACCGGTGGGTAACGAGAGATTTAGAGGGAATTAAATTTGAGGCCTAGTATTTAGGCGCTGGGTCACCGGTATGGATTTAGTGACAGAATTAGACTTGGAAATACACAGTAGCGGGTGTGTGTGAAGTTATTCTGAATGACCCTATGTGCACCTTCAATATTATATACCCTTTTAGGGATAGATTTCAAATAGCTCTGATATAGCAGAAACCACTAAATTATGAAATTGCTAAATTGGGAATTGTACTTCAACCCAGAACAAAAAATGTGCTTTGACGGACACTAAATATCTTGCCCAGCAACAACAGTACAGCGGTGGGTAACGAGAGATTTAGAGGGAATTAAATTTGAGGCCTAGTATTTAGGCGCTGGGTCACCGGTATGGATTTAGTGACAGAATTAGACTTGGAAATGCACAGAAGCGTGTGTGTGAAGTTATTCTGAATGACCCTATGTGCACCTTCAATATTATATACCCTTTTTGGGATAGATTTCAAATAGCTCTGATATAGCAGGAACCACTAAATTATGAAATTGCTAAATTGGGAATTGTACTTCAACCCAGAACAAAAAATGTGCTTTGACGGGCACTAAATAACTTTCCCAGCTACAACAGGACAACGGTAACGAGAGATTTAGAGGGATTTAAATTTGAGGCCTAGTATTTAGGCGCTGGGTGACAGGTATGGGTTTAGTGACAGAATTAGACTTGGAAATACACAGTAGCGGGTGTGTGTGAAGTTATTCTGAATGACCCTATGTGCACCTTCAATATTATATACCCTTTTAGGGATAGATTTCAAATAGCTCTGATATAGCAGAAACCACTAAATTATGAAATTGCTAAATTGGGAATTGTACTTCAACCCAGAACAAAAAATGTGCTTTGACGGACACTAAATATCTTGCCCAGCAACAACAGTACAGCGGTGGGTAACGAGAGATTTAGAGGGAATTAAATTTGAGGCCTAGTATTTAGGCGCTGGGTCACCGGTATGGATTTAGTGACAGAATTAGACTTGGAAATACACAGTAGCGGGTGTGTGTGAAGTTATTCTGAATGACCCTATGTGCACCTTCAATATTATATACCCTTTTTGGGATAGATTTCAAATAGCTCTGATATAGCAGGAACCACTAAATTATGAAATTGCTAAATTGGGAATTGTACTTCAACCCAGAACAAAAAATGTGCTTTGACGGGCACTAAATAACTTTCCCAGCTACAACAGGACAACGGTAACGAGAGATTTAGAGGGATTTAAATTTGAGGCCTAGTATTTAGGCGCTGGGTGACAGGTATGGGTTTAGTGACAGAATTAGACTTGGAAATACACAGTAGCGGGTGTGTGTGAAGTTATTCTGAATGACCCTATGTGCACCTTCAATATTATATACCCTTTTTGGGATAGATTTCAAATAGCTCTGATATAGCAGAAACCACTAAATTATGAAATTGCTAAATTGGGAATTGTACTTCAACCCAGAACAAAAAATGTGCTTTGACGGACACTAAATATCTTGCCCAGCAACAACAGTACAGCGGTGGGTAACGAGAGATTTAGAGGGAATTAAATTTGAGGCCTAGTATTTAGGCGCTGGGTCACCGGTATGGATTTAGTGACAGAATTAGACTTGGAAATACACAGTAGCGGGTGTGTGTGAAGTTACTCTGAATGACCCTATGTGCACCTTCAATATTATATACCCTTTTTGGGATAGATTTCAAAGAGCTCTGATATAGCAGGAACCACTAAATTATGAAATTGCTAAATTGAGAATTGTATTTCAACCCAGAACAAGAAATGTGCTTGAACGGACACTAAATAACTCGCCCAGCTACAGCACTAGGGACAGATTTAGCTGGATATAAATTTGAGGCCTAGTATTTAGGCGCTGGGTGACAGGTATGGGTTTAGTGACAGAATTAGACTTGGAAATACACAGTAGCGGGTGTGTGTGAAGTTATTCTGAATGACCCTATGTGCACCTTCAATATTATATACCCTTTTAGGGATAGATTTCAAATAGCTCTGATATAGCAGAAACCACTAAATTATGAAATTGCTAAATTGGGAATTGTACTTCAACCCAGAACAAAAAATGTGCTTTGACGGACACTAAATATCTTGCCCAGCAACAACAGTACAGCGGTGGGTAACGAGAGATTTAGAGGGAATTAAATTTGAGGCCTAGTATTTAGGCGCTGGGTCACCGGTATGGATTTAGTGACAGAATTAGACTTGGAAATACACAGTAGCGGGTGTGTGTGAAGTTATTCTGAATGACCCTATGTGCACCTTCAATATTATATACCCTTTTTGGGATAGATTTCAAATAGCTCTGATATAGCAGGAACCACTAAATTATGAAATTGCTAAATTGGGAATTGTACTTCAACCCAGAACAAAAAATGTGCTTTGACGGGCACTAAATAACTTTCCCAGCTACAACAGGACAACGGTAACGAGAGATTTAGAGGGATTTAAATTTGAGGCCTAGTATTTAGGCGCTGGGTGACAGGTATGGGTTTAGTGACAGAATTAGACTTGGAAATACACAGTAGCGGGTGTGTGTGAAGTTATTCTGAATGACCCTATGTGCACCTTCAATATTATATACCCTTTTTGGGATAGATTTCAAATAGCTCTGATATAGCAGAAACCACTAAATTATGAAATTGCTAAATTGGGAATTGTATTTCAACCCAGAACAAGAAATGTGCTTGAACGGACACTAAATAACTCGCCCAGCTACAGCACTAGGGACAGATTTAGCTGGATATAAATTTGAGGCCTAGTATTTAGGCGCTGGGTGACCGGTATGGATTTAGTGACAGAATTAGACTGGGATATGGCCAAAAAATGAACAGACTATTGCTGGTTAAATGCACTTGGTGTGACAGCTTCACCCTGATGTAGGCTTTAGCCAAAAAACAACCACACCATTGAGGGTTAAATGCACTTGGTGACAGGCGCAGCTTGCCCCTGATTTTGTATATGGCCAAAAAATGAACAGACTATTGCTGGTTAAATGCACTTGGTGTGACAGCTTCACCCTGATGTAGGCTTTAGCCAAAAAACAACCACACCATTGAGGGTTAAATGCACTTGGTGACAGGCGCAGCTTGCCCCTGATTTTGTATATGGCCAAAAAATGAACAGACTATTGCTGGTTAAATGCACTTGGTGTGACAGCTTCACCCTGATGTAGGCTTTAGCCAAAAAACAACCACACCATTGAGGGTTAAATGCACTTGGTGACAGGCGCAGCTTGCCCCTGATTTTGTATATGGCCAAAAAATGAACAGACTATTGCTGGTTAAATGCACTTGGTGTGACAGCTTCACCCTGATGTAGGCTTTAGCCAAAAAACAACCACACCATTGAGGGTTAAATGCACTTGGTCGCAGCTTGTGCTGGCGCACCACAAGACACAAAATGGCCGCCGATCACCCCAGAAAAATGAGACTGACAAACGGTCTGTGCAGCCTAAAAACAGTGAGCAATTGAGGATCAGCAGCTCAATGATCCACAGCTGCAGATCGATCAGTTAATCAAGTCCTTTGGAGGAGTTAATCTGCCTAATCTCGCCCTACTGTCGCAGCCGCAACCTCTCCCTACGCTAATCAGAGCAGAGTGACGGGCGGCGCTATGTGACTCCAGCTTAAATAGAGGCTGGGTCACATGGTGCTCTGGCCAATCACAGCCATGCCAATAGTAGGCATGGCTGTGATGGCCTCTTGGGGCAAGTAGTATGACGCTTGTTGATTGGCTGCTTTGCAGCCTTTCAAAAAGCGCCAAGAAAGCGTCACAAAAGCGCGAAGAAAGCGACGAACACCGAACCCGAACCCGGACTTTTACGAAAATGTCCGGGTTCGGGTCCGTGTCACGGACACCCCAAAATTCGGTACGAACCCGAACTATACAGTTCGAGTTCGCTCATCCCTACTCCCAAGCCATCCAGTGCTGGACTCCATATTCCAGAAAGAACGTAAATGTCCCCTGAAGAAAATGGATCCGGGCTCAAGATTCCGCTCTGTCTATAAGATCGACTCCTCTGAGTCCTCAAGCTGGGAGGCTCCCTCCAGAGTTGATCCTGCGGTAACAAGGCTGGCTAAAAGGTCCTTCTTTCCTGCAGATGACTCCGCGTTGCTGAGGGACCCGATGGACAGAAAAGCAGAAAACTTGCTAAAGAGACTGCATTCTTACTTGGCCACATTAAGTAAGGCAGCCATGGCCGCAGTACCAGTGGCTCGAGCCCTCAGAATCTGGCTAAGTCACCTAGGAAGGGACATCGAGGACGGAGTCTCCAGAGAAGACCTGCTTCTTCAACTGCCGTCCCTTAAAATGTCCGCTGAGTTTTTGTGCGACTTTCCAGTGGATTCGCTGAGATTTCTGGCTAAAGATAAGGCTCTCTCAAATTCAATAAGAAGAACCTTGTGGCTCAAGCTATGGGCAGGAGATGTTGCCTCTAAGACCAACCTCTGCGCTTTACCCTTTGAGCCTGGGAGACTGTTCGGCTCTCAGCTAGACAAGCTGTTAGAATCCAATTCTGATGAAAAATCTCTGAAGTTCCCTCAGTTTAAAACCAAGAATCGTCCGAGGAATTTTCATCCCTTTGGCAGGCAGCCTTACCGCAGAACAGGCTATCGTGGGCGATCTAGCAGAGGCCGGTCAGACAGAAGAGTCCTTCCCAGTTCTGCTGAAAAAGCAAGAGGAAAGGAAGACATCAGTAAAAACTCCAAGACTGATTTCTGACGTCAAAAGCCAGTCTGTAGGAGGGCGCTTATCCTACTTCTACAACAACTGGGAGAGAATCACTACAGACAAATGGGTTCTGGATCTAGTAAGAGACAGATACTCGCTAGAGTTTCTTCATCAGCCAAGAAGCAGATTTCTGTATCAAAGAGAAGACCCTCGTATAGATCACCTGGTGGACCAATTTCTAAAGAAAGGAGCTTTAGAACGGGTACCAAGAGGTCAAGAAAAAAAGGGAGTCTACTCCAGGTTGTTTCTAGTCCCAAAAGCAAGCGGGGATTGGCGTCTCGTTATAGACCTCAGATACTTAAATCATTTTCTGAAAAAGATCCATTTCAAGATGGAAACGTTAAGATCGGTGGTGTCCACTCTTCAGCGAAACCAGTTTATGGCCTCCCTGGACTTGGAGGACGCCTACCTGCATGTACCCATAAGAGCTTCCTCAAGGAAATTCCTAAGAGTAGCCGTCAGAAGAGCAGGGAAAATCCTGCACTTTCAATTCAGAGCGTTGCCCTTCGGGCTGACATCCGCGCCCAGAATTTTTACCAAGATATCAGTGGTGGCAGCAGTACATCTACGCTTACAGGCCATTCAAGTCTACCCTTACTTGGACGACTGGCTAGTGGCAGCAGCAACGGAGGAACAGCTACAACTTCATCTCCGTACAGTCATCTCTCTTCTCCAGTCCCTCGGTTTTATAATGAGTTGGAAGAAATCTCAGCTCTCCCCAACGACGTCAAAAAGATTCTTGGGGATGGTGATAGACACCCGCTGCATGAAAGTTTTCCTTCCTTCAGACAAGAGTCAGAAGATCACAGAGGAAGTGAGAACCTTAAGATCCATTCACAAGCCATCCGTACGCAGAGTGATGAAGACCTTGGGTCATCTGACTTCTACCATAGATGCAGTCCCCTGGGCGAAGATCCATATGCGAGACCTTCAATGGAACATGATACAGGCAAGACGCACCAGTCATTGCGACTTGGAGAGAAGAGTCAGCCTGAGGCCATCCGTTATTCAGAGTCTGAACTGCAGACGGAGAAGCTCACAGTAGGGAAATCGTTTCAGTATCTGTCGCCGATAATAATAACCACAGATGCTTCAGCCAGAGGCTGGGGGGCTCATGTGCAGATGAGATGGATCCAAGGGAAATGGTCTCCCCAGGATCTGCGACAGTCCTCGAACTTCAAGGAGATGAAGGCTGTTCTGGAATCGCTGGTCCATTTTCAAACTCTTCTGGAAGGAAAATCGGTGCTGGTTCGCTCAGACAACCTCTCCACTGTGTTCTACCTGAACAAACAGGGAGGAACGAGGAGCCCGTCCTTGATGAAATTATGCAAACGGATTTTCACCTGGGCAGAATCACATCTTTTGCAATTAAGAGCGATTCATATAAGAGGCTGTTACAATATACAAGCAGATCGTCTGAGTCGGATGACAGTCAGTCCGAGCGAGTGGGGTTTGAATCCGATTTACTTCAAGCAAATCATAGCCAGATGGGGTTGTCCAACCTGGGATCTGATGGCCTCCAGACAAAATCGGAAACTCCAGAAGTTCTGTTCCCTGAGCAAGCACGACGGGCCGACGGTGGTAGACGCCTTCTCGATGTCTTGGAGTCGCCTATTTGTCTACCTATTTCCACCAGCGCCCCTCATTCCGAGGGTTCTACAGAAGATTGCGGTAGAAAGACCGAAAGTGATACTAATAGCACCATTTTGGCCCCAGAGGTCATGGTTTCCTCTTCTTCTCCAACTGTCCGAAGGGAACTATTGGAAGCTTCCATGTGCCCCCGACCTTCTCCTCCAGCAGGGTCTATTCCATCAGAACCTAGACAGGTTACACCTCACGGCCTGGATGTTGAGAGAAGCAGATTAGAGGAAGAGGGCCTACCAGCTTCGGTCATTGACACACTAATGAATTCCCGCAAGCGTTCTACCAATGTGAAATATGCCAAAGTATTAGAAAAATTCCGGTCTTGGTTGGCAGGGAAAGGATATGCGGAAATAAACATCTCCAGTATTCTTCAGTTCCTTCAAGAAGGATTTGATATGGGCTTGAAGCCGAATACCTTAAAATCCCAGATGACTGCCATTAATATCTTGACAGAGAATAAATATCTATTCCATCCTCTGATAGTCAGATTCTTCAAGGCCTTGAAGAGGCTAAGACCGGTGATTCACGAACCCTTTCCTGTGTGGGACTTATCCCTAGTACTAAGGGGACTCACAAAGCCACCCTTTAAACCGTTGGAACAGGTGGACATCAGATATCTCTCCTGCAAAGTCCTGTTTCTTGTAGCCATTACTTCGGCGAAACGATTGGGGGAACTACGAGCGTTATCTTCCAGACATCCATATATACGATTAGGACTATGCCTTCTTTTCAACCAAAGGTTCCTTCCACTATGAATATTAATAGGGAAACCTTCTTGCCTACGTTCTTCCCAAATCCGGCGGATGAAGAACAGGAGCAGTTACATATGCTGGATGTGAAAAGAGCAGTAGAAACATATTTACGAAGAACGGAAGAGTTCCGGTTAGACGAAAGTCTTTTTTTGCTTTATTCTGGACCGAGAAGAGGGCGAACGCCATCCAAGGATTCTCTCGCCCGGTGGATAAAGAACACCATCACAGAAACCTACTTGTTAGAGGGGGAAACTCCACCACTTTCCATCAAGGCTCATTCCACAAGATCGACAGCAGCCTCTTGGGCGGAATATGGGCAGGTGTCTATACAAGAAATCTGCAGCGCAGCCTCCTGGTCCACTCCTTCCACCTTCGCAAAGCATTATCGCCTTGACATCGAGTCCAGGAGCTCAGCCTTTGGCACAGGCATTCTAAGTTCAGTTGCGGTATAATCCCCCCCTTTGGAATCTATAAAAATCCCATTCTGTGCTGCCGAGGACGATAAGGGAAAGTAGAAAATTGGTACCTGGAATTTTACTTTCCTTGAGTCCGAACGAAGCACAGGCGTACCCTCCCTAATAAATTGTATTTTGTTCTGCAACCGTTTGGATCTATTTTTTAATACAAGGGGCAGTTGCATTCACCAGACCTTATAATGGTATTAATTGTTTGATTGTTTAAATCTAGGTGGGCGGTCCTATGAAACTAAAGAGGTCAACGTTAACCCATTCTGTGCTGCCTTCGGACTCAAGGAAAGTAAAATTCCAGGTACCAATTTTCTACTATACACACAGTGATCTCTCATATATTCTATAGATTCATTACACACAGTGATCTCTCATATATTCTATACATACATTACACACAGTGATCTCTCATATATGCTATAGATTCATTATACAGAGTGATCTCTAATATATTCTATATATTCATTATACACAGAGTGATCTCTCATATATTCTATAGATTCATTATACACAGAGTGATCTCTCATATATTCTATAGATACATTATACAGAGTGATCCCTCATATATTCTATAGATCATTATACACAGTGATCTCTCATATATTCTATAGATTCATTATACACAGTGATCTCTCATATATTCTATAGATACATTATACACAGTGATCTCTCATATATTCTATAGATTCATTATACAGAGTGATCTCTCATATATTCTATAGATTCATTATACACAGTGATCTCTGATATATTCTATAGATACATTATACAGAGTGATCCCTCATATATTCTATAGATACATTATACAGAGTGATCCCTCATATATTCTATAGATCATTATACACAGTGGTCTCTCATATATTCTATAGATCATTATACACAGTGATCTCTCATATATTCTATAGATCATTATATACAGTGATCTCTCATATATTCTATAGATACATTATACAGAGTGATCCCTCATATATTCTATAGATCATTATACACAGTGATCTCTCATATATTCTATAGATTCATTATACACAGTGATCTCTCATATATTCTATAGATCATTATACACAGTGATCTCTCATATATTCTATAGATCCATTATACACAGTGATCTCTCATATATTCTATAGATACATTATACACAGTGATCTCTCATATATTCTATAGATTCATTATACACAGTGATCTCTCATATATTCTATAGATTCATTATACACAGTGATCTCTCATATATTCTATAGATACATTATACAGAGTGATCTCTCATATATTCTATAGATACATTACACACAGTGATCTCTCATATATTCTATAGATACATTATACACAGTGATCTCTCATATATGCTATAGATTCATTATACAGAGTGATCTCTCATATATTCTATACATACATTACACACAGTGATCTCTCATATATTCTATAGATACATTATACACAGTGATCTCTCATATATTCTATAGATTCATTATACAGAGTGATCTCTAATATATTCTATATATTCATTATACACAGAGTGATCTCTCATATATTCTATAGATTCATTATACACAGAGTGATCCCTCATATATTCTATAGATACATTATACACAGTGATCTCTCATATATTCTATAGATTCATTATACACAGTGATCTCTCATATATTCTATAGATACATTATACAGAGTGATCTCTTATATATTCTATAGATACATTATACAGAGTGATCCCTCATATATTCTATAGATCATTATACACCGTGATCTCTCATATATTCTATAGATACATTATACACAGTGATCTCTCATATATTATATAGATTCATTATACAGAGTGATCTCTTATATATTCTATAGATTCATTATACACAGTGATCTCTCATATATTCTATAGATACATTATACAGAGTGATCTCTCATATATTCTATAGATACATTATACAGAGTGATCTCTCATATATTCTATAGATCCATTATACACAGTGATCTCTCATATATTCTATAGATACATTATACACAGTGATCTCTCATATATTCTATAGATACATTATACACAGTGATCTCTCATATATTCTATAGATCCATTATACACAGTGATCTCTCATATATTCTATAGATACATTATACACACAGTGATCTCTCATATATTCTATAGATTCATTATACACAGTGATCTCTCATATATTCTATAGATTCATTATACACAGTGATCTCTCATATATTCTATAGATACATTATACACAGTGATCTCTCATATATTCTATAGATACATTATACACAGTGATCTCTCATATATTCTATAGATTCATTATACAGACAGTGATCTCTCATATAAAATTACTGAAAAATAATATCTCGCAGACAATTGCTATCACAATAGGTATTACTGAGGGCAACCCCTAAAGCTTAACTATTAATAAATCTACTTAAATACAGCAGTTAAAAAGGGTCCAAGCAAGACCAAAATAACCATAGTATAGCAAAACAAGAAGAGAGGTCACACAACAAGGACGGTTAGTGGCCACGTAGGGTGGCATTCGTGGGACAACATGTCAAGATACCTAGTGTCTGTCCCTATGTTCACCCTAAATAGAATCTGCTTAGCCCAGAGATACACCTTGATGATAGGAGTACTCTGTCCACGTGCCTTGGCTAACCTGGCCTTATGCAGCCCTATCACATATCTGATACAACGTATAGAGTTCCCAAGTTCCAATGCGTTTCCCCTTATAATACACAAGGTTTGTCAGGGGACACTAGGTATCAGTCTGGTAATATGATGCCAGAACAACAATACACAAATATATAAAAGACAACTAAACAAACTGGAGCACCCCAGACACTGTCTGTGATAAAATTTGAGGACTAGAATCAACATATGATAGAACAGTGTTATGTCCGCACGCGGTAGAGTATGATCTAGTAGATATAGACCACAGAGCCACCACTTATCTGTTAGATAGAAAAAGGGTTATCCTCTCAAATGTGACAGGGTGTTCTCACAAATGATAAAACTATATGGTGCTCGCGTACACTGGAGATCATCAAAAAAAAATTCCACATAGCCACACTTATCTGTTGAATAAGGTAGGAATCATCCTCTCACAGATCCAAATGCACGGCTGGGGGCTCCAGGGGGCAAACGATACAGCTCCATTTGGTCCATGGAATGCACTCACATTTAAATTTTAGGCGGGTCCTAATCACATTTGGTGGATTCCGGGTACTACAGTCGTGGCCAAAAGTTTCGAGAATTACATAAATATTGGAAATTGGAAAAGTTGCTGCTTACGTTTTTATAATAGCAATTTGCATCTACTCCAGAATGTTATGAAGAGTGATCAGATGAATTGTATAGTCCTTCTTTGCCATGAAAATTAACCTAATCCCCCCAAAAAACCTTTCCACTGCATTTCATTGCTGAGATTGCTGTCATTAAAGGACCTGCTGAGATCATTTCAGTAATCGTCTTGTTAACTCAGGTGAGAATGTTGATGAGCACAAGGCTGGAGATCATTATGTCAGGCTGATTGGGTTAAAATGGCAGACTTGACCTGTTAAAAGGAGGGTGATGCTTGAAATCATTGTTCTTCCATTGTTAACCATGGTGACCTGCAAAGAAACGCGTGGAGCCATCATTGTGTTGGATAAAAATGGCTTCACAGGCAAGGATATTGTGGCTACTAAGATTGCACCTCAATCAACAATTTATAGGATCATCAAGAACTTCAAGGAAAGAGGTTCAATTCTTGTTAAGAAGGCTTCAGGGCGTCCAAGAAAGTCCAGCAAGCGCCAGGATCATCTCCTAAAGAGGATTGAGCTGCGGGATCGGAGTGCCACCGGTGCAGCGCTTGCTCAGGAATGGCAGCAGGCAGGTGTGAGCGCATCTGCACGCACAGTGAGGTGAAGACTTTTGGAAGATGGCCTGGTGTCAAGAAGGGCAGCAAAGAAGCCACTGCTCTCCAAAAAAAACATCAGGGACAGATTGATCTTCTGCAGAAAATATGGTGAATGGACTGCTGAGGACTAGGGCAAAGTCATATTCTCCGATGAAGCCTCTTTCCGATTGTTTTGGGCATCAGGAAAAAGGCTTGTCCGGAGAAGAAAAGGTGAGGGATACCATCAGTCCTGTGTCCTGCCATCAGTAAAGCATCCTGAGACCATTCATGTGTGGGGTTGCTTCTCATCCAAGGGAGTGGGTTCACTCACAATTTTGCCCCAAAACACAGCCATGAATAAAGAATGGCACCAAAACACCCTCCAACAGCAAACGTCTTCCAACAATCCAACAACAGTTTGGTGAAGAACAATGCATTTTCCAGCACGATGGAGCACCGTGCCATAAGGCAAAAGTGATAACCAAGTGGCTCGGGGACCAAAACGTTGACATTTTGGGTCCATGGCCTGGAAACTCCCCAGATTTTAATCCCATTGAGAACTTGTGGTCAATCCTCAAGAGGCGGGTGGACAAACAAAAACCCACTAATTCTGACAAACTCCAAGAAGTGATTATGAAAGAATGGGTTGTCAGTCAGGAATTGGCCCAGAAGCTGATTGAGAGCATGCCCAGTCGAATTGCAGAGGTCCTGAAAAAGAAGGGCCAACACCGCAAATACTGACTCTTTGCATAAATGTCATGTAATTGTCGATAAAAGCCTTTGGAACGTATGAAGTGCGAGTAATTATATTTCACTACATCACAGAAACAACTGAGACAAAGATCTAAAAGCAGTTTAGCAGCAAACTCTGTGAGAACTAATATTTGTGTCATTCTCAAAACTTTTGGCCACGACTGTAGGTCGCCCATTCCGGTCAGGTGACCGGGAAATATACGGCTATTGGGTGAAGAATTCCTCCCATCAATCCCCCTATTTATTAACTCCCATACTTAGGATGTACTATTTAAAATAGGAACACAGTGACGCGCTGTCCATAAAACATATACTCGCAAACAGCAAAAAGCGCAGGTGTAAGATAGCGCGTACACTCGCGTGTTCAGCGGCAAAGCATCGCGGTAACACGCGTCCAAACCGGAAGTGCCCTGGTGACGTGACTGCTCACGTGATCCCATTAAGATGGCTGTGCGTTCCATCAAAGACATCGATGGAACACAGGGTTCGCGATGACTTAGACAGGGTGTGAGTGTGGGATTTAACCCCATAACATCCCTGCCCTATCGATACACATTGATTATATTAAGGGGGCCACTTCCAAAGAGGAGGTGAAGTGATGTGTTGTCCCCCAGGGTAAGGGGACATCATGGGAGTGATAAACTTATGAAGTAGATGTATTAGGAAAGAAGGCAAGTGTCACGGCCACGGTAATGGTCGGGACTCCTCAACCGCATGCGGTTGCCTGCGGTTTGGTTTTGGTGTTCAATCACAGGTGAGGGCTGCTGGTGTGTGGTCTCACTTGTGGTTGCCGCGGGCAACTAGTTGTATGGTGTTGGTTTAAGCAGAGCAGCCTGAGCGGTGCTGGGCAGCTTGCTGCATTGCATGTGGTTGCACCTAACAATCTTCATTGTTGTGTTTGTTTGTCTGGTGTGCACTGCATGTTGTGTTCTGCGTGCACTAGGACTCTTCCCTTCACTGTGGCTGCCCATGGCAACGTTTGGTTGGATGTGTACATGTGGTGGCAGTGTCCCGGCCTTCGGGCTGACTCCCAGGACATGGTTGTCTCCCATGTCATTGCCTGCGGCAACAGCCACAGTGTGATCTTGGTTTGGACACTTCCCCTTTAAGTGGTGTTTTCCCTTCCCTGGTGTTGGAAGGGTTAACTCCCTTTCTGTGTGTGTTAGACACTGGGTGTGTCTGTGTGGGTGTGGCCTCTTAGGCTTATAAAGCCTCAGTGTTTGGCATGTGTCAGGGGGTTGCTTCAGCCATGCTTAGCTGGAGCAGCCTCCGGTGTACAGTACAGACCAAAAGTTTGGACACACCTTCTCATTCAAAGAGTTTTCTTTATTTTCATGACTATGAAAAATGTAGATTCACACTGAAGGCATCAAAACTATGAATTAACACATGTGGAATTATATACATAACAAAAACGTAAGAAACAACTGAAAATATGTCATATTCTAGGTTCTTCAAGGTAGCCACCTTTTGCTTTGATTACTGCTTTGCACACTCTTGGCATTCTCTTGATGAGCTTCAAGAGGTAGTCACCTGAAATGGTCTTCCAACAGTCTTGAAGGAGTTCCCAGAGATGCTTACCCCTTTTGCCTCCAAACCATCTCGATTGGGTTCAGGTCCGGTGACTGTGGAGGCCAGGTCATCTGGCGCAGCACCCCACTCTCCTTCATGGTCAAATAGCCCTTCCACAGCCTAGAGGTGTGTTTGGGGTCATTGTCCTGTTGAAAAATAAATGATGGTCCAACTAAACGCAAACCGGATGGAATAGCATGCCGCTGCAAGATGCTGTGGTAGCCATGCTGGTTCAGTATGCCTTCAATTTTGAAAAAAAAATCCCCAACAGTGTCACCAGCAAAGCACCCCCACACCATCACACCTCCTCCTCCAAGCTTCACGGTGGGAACCAGGCATGTAGAGTCCATCCGTTCACCTTTTCTGCATCGCACAAAGACACAGTGGTTGGAACAAAAGATCTCAAATTTGGACTCATCAGACCAAAGCACAGATTTCCACTGTCTAATGTCCATTCCTTGTGTTCTTTAGCCCAAACAATCCTCTTCTGCTTGTTGCCTGTCCTTAGCAGTGGTTTCCTAGCAGATATTCTACCATGAAGGCCTGATTCACACAATCTCCTCTTAACAGTTGTTCTAGAGATGTGTCTGCTGCTAGAACTCTGGGTGGCATTGACCTGGTCTCTAATCTGAGCTGCTGTTGACCTGCGATTACTGAGGCTGGTGAATCGGATGAACTTATCCTCCGCAGCAGAGGTGACTCTTGGTCTTCCTTTCCTGGGGCGCTCCGCATGTGAGCCAGTTTCTTTGTAGTGCTTGATGGTTTTTGTGACTGCACTTGGGGACACTTTCAAAGTTTTCCCAATTTTTCGGACTGACTGACCTTCATTTCTTAAAGTAATGATGGCCACTCGTTTTTCTTTATTTGGCTGCTTTTTTCTTGCCATAATACAAATTCTAACAGTCTATTCAGTAGGACTATCAGCTGTGTGTCCACCTGACTTCTCCACAACGCAACTGATGGTCCCAACCCCATTTATAAGGCAAGAAATCCCACTTATTAAACCTGACAGGGCACACCTGTGAAGTGAAGACCATTTCAGGTGACTACCTCTTGAAGCTCATCAAGAGAATGCCAAGAGGGTGCAAAGCAGTAATTAAAGCAAAAGGTGGCTACTTTGAATAACCTAGAATATGACATATTTTCAGTTGTTTCACACTTTTTTGTTATGTATATAATTCCACATGTGTTAATTCATAGTTTTGATGCCTTCAGTGTGAATCTACAATTTTCATAGTCATGAAAATAAAGAAAACTCTTTGAATGAGAAGGTGTGTCCAAACTTTTGGTCTGTACTGTATATCATCTGCCAGTGGGGGCCACCCTTGTGGTCATAGGTTTATCTGTGAAGTTTGAGTTTATGTCAAGTTATGTCTGCATGATGTTCAGTTGATGTTTCCCTTTGTTCCCTGTTTAGTGCAACTATGGATGTCCTGGGTACCTGTGTGTTATGTGTGCTGTAGTGTTATGTGTTCCTTAGTGTTCTGTGGACATGAGTTGGCATGCATGGGTTCCAGTCAGCGCGGCTGTGACAGGTACGTGTGGAACTAGTTTAGTTCGCCTGTCACATCTGTATGTTGTATGTGTTCCCCCATTCCTTGCAGCTTGGCCAGTGAGACCCCTGTTCCTCCGTGTCCAGAAGGAACAGGCCGTCTTACCCTGACTCCTAGTTCAGGGACCGGTCGGAGGGTGAGTTAGGGATCCGAGGTTCCTGAGCATGGGCCCTCCTACCTTCAAGGTCGGCCCATGCAGCTAGGAATTAGGGTCAGGTTAGGGACGCTTTAGGAGGTGACCTGCTCCGAATCCTGTCGTCCTGGCCGAGCAGCCTAACATCTTCTGGCATCGCACGGCTGAGGGTTTTCCCCATCCTCAGCCGTGACAGCAAGAAGGTGCAGAGATATTGATACAGCAATGGAGGCCACACCATCTTGCAAAGCCCTCCAGATAGTATATATCTACTATGTTTGTATAAAAACACACATTAAGTGACAATTTTCTTTTACTAGCAGATGGCTACACGAGAGATTTTATCAGTGTTCCATGGACCTTTTAAGCTGTTACTACCATAAAGCTGTTTCTAGGGGAAGGTCTCCCAAATTCCAAAGCTGAGAATGTCAGTGAATTCAAGTCACCGCCATGACACTCCTAGATATGGTTAGCTACCGGGGAATTTTTCTTTTTCTTGATGTCATTTACATGTTTAAGAACCCGTTGGCGCAGCCTGAATTTCTTCCCTACATAATCCCCGGGACATGTACATTGACAGAGATACCCTACCCCCTTACTTGTGTTGAGCGAACTTGTGTTTTAAGTTTGGCGTCTAAAGTTCGGCTTCCGGTTAGCGAAGAATCCCGATATGGATTACGAATTCCGTTGTGGTCCGTGGTAGCGGAATCAATAATGGTCCATATTCGGAATCCATATCGGGATTCTTCGCTAAACGGAAGCCGAAGTTTAGACGCCGAACTTAAAACACAAGTTCGCTCAACACTACCCCTTACTCCTAAAGTTAACAAAGTCCCTTATGCCATATGTTTTATTTGTAACTGAACAGACATTGGTTTTGGTATTTCTTAGGAATCGACAGGCCGAGCATGCCCCACAGCGAGAGGTACCAAGTGGTTTTCTGTCCAACCATGTCCCTTCTGGGGCTGGGCGTGAGAAGTGGCTGTGCATCAGCCGATCACGTAAACATTTACCCCACTAAAGGTGATACTTGGGCAGGGTAGAAGTACTGCTATGCTAGCTGGGTTAAACAGGAACTTCTCCTCTTCGGCGGTCAGTCGCGAGCAAATAGAGACATTTTTTATTGTTAATTTTACACTCAGCTGCAGTGATCATGTATGAACGCGGCATCTTAGGGGTACAATGACGGGGGCCATGCTTTCGCAGCTCCCTGTCATTGCAACCGCTACTTACCAAAAAATGCGCTTTGTAACTAAGCTAATTTTTGTGTGAAATTTGGCGAATCAGCTGAATCTAATAAATAAGAAATTCGCTCATCTCTACTTGCCATCATTATCACCAATATCTAGTGTATGGACACAGGTTACCTGAGCCAGACGTCAGGGTGCTTGCTTCATTCTCCAGCCAGGATCCTTCCTGTACCCTGTATAACATCATATAGTACCAACATGCAGCCAGCATTACTGCCCAAGATACTATAAGTGGGTGGGAAAAATGGTTGTATCCTGACGTCAGCAGCAGTAATGCCAGAGATGAGTCCTCTACACAGATATCTATCATATTGTGGTAGTAGCCTGTGCTCCGCTCTGTAGACTTTCTATAGAAGCTTTTAGAAGCAAATATCAGTTCAAGGTCTGAAACAATGGAAGAAACAAGTCCTTTCCATACAGGAGTGTATTTTTCAAAGTGGCCACAAGATGTCACTGTAACTTCAGCAATAAAGTGTCCCCATTGGAAGTAGGATGAATGGGAACTTGCGGTTAGCCCCTTCAATTATAGCAAGCTAGCTATATCCTAGCATAAATAGGGGACGGCAGAGAACTACAAAAATACGGGGGGCTTGGTTACAGTTTGTGAGTTCAGTATTAGTATTTGAGCCTATTTTTCCTATTGATTTACTGGAACTTGGATTTGGGGTAACCTTGAAGGGAACAGTAGAAAAATATATGTGGTGTCTTCCCAGGATATTTGACTGCAGGGGCAGTTCACCTGGGTACCGCTCAGGGAAGTAAAGTATATGTAGAGAAGGGGAGCAGTAACAATTTAAAACGTAGCTTTTGCTATGTCTATTGTCCCAAGGTAGGGAGTAAAAGACCCCTTACAAACAAAAAAAACACACAAAAAGACAGACATAAACCCTGGGGGGTTGCGCAGCGTAGGTAGCGCTGCGCACCAACACAGGTGTCGTCCTCCCTAGGCCTATGGTGATTATCACAAGGGCCTATGGTGGAAGGACCATATGATCCCTAGTATCTGGATCCCTTAAGGTAGTATAAGGATCAAATGGATAAGAAATGGAAAGGTCTTACCAGTTCTTAAGAGGGCCTCACTAAGTAACCGCGTGTTATGGGTTAGTACAGGAGGTGGTCACATGCAGCAGGTAGGTACTTCATCAGATGTCCATGGGGGGGGGGGGGGGGAGAGGATATCCGAAGTGTCCATACAGCCTGGTATTAGAGTAGCCTCAGAAAATAAAATCACCCTATTACCTCCCTGCTTGACCTATCCGGCCCTAGTGACCTAACACGGGGTCCGTGCCCCGCAAGGGGTGGCCCCGTCCGGAACCTTGCCCTGATGCGGAATCCCTAGGTGACCCTATCACAGGGTGACTAAGGGCAGAGTCCTATATATCAAGGCCGGTGGAGATATAAATGATATTATGTTGCATATATCTCAAGAATCAATAAAGTGAAGAAAATAATAAGCACAAAATGGAGTGCGTGTCTAATGATATGTAAGCGTGGCCGACGCGTTTCATTAGTATGACATATCTTAAGTCCACTTTCTTAAGCCTAAGGCCCCATAAATCGTCAGGGGAAACGGGGCTTAGTATTGTGGCTCCTGTGAGTCTAACTATTGCCACTGTATTAGGTATTCCAGTGTAGCAAGTGTATGGGGGTATTTACTCAAGGAAATCCCTCCACATCAACATAGCCCATTGACAGAGTGAGGCATGTGGGGTGGTGCACCTATAGGGACACATAGACCAAAGCAGTATCAATAAATATCTAGGTCTACATGCCCATGCTGCCCACATAGTGATGGGTGCGAGCCTGTACTCACATAGCTACTGGAGCGCTGTCACACGATGCCCAGAAGTGGTGGCATAGAGGTTTACCATGTCGTCCATCACGCGGTACACGCCTGACAAGTGTGCCTAGGCGCGCTGTATTTAAATGAAGGGAAGGGGAGAGACGCCGGTCCGTGCGCCTGCGCCATGTATGACGCCGACCCACGTGACCGGATCAAATCACATGATCGGGCCAGACGGGGGTGCGGCGCTCCCACAGGGCGCACGCGCCATTGGACACGGCGATATCGGGTAAGGCCGAGGGGGAGGCAACTGTTGTGACGCAGCCGCGTCATCACGCCTACAGGGCCGCCCGATGGGCGCAACTCGGGGGGAGTGGAAGAAATCCCCAGACCGCCCCATTACGAGGCGCCACTGCAGAGCGATCTGCAGATAGAGGGGGTGGAGCTGAACAAGGAGAGTGAAGTTACCAAGTGGCTACTACACTGATATTCCCCAGATGGGGAAGGATTAACCCCTCGCTGCTTGGACAAGAATAGGACATTTTGGTAGGTTAAGGTACTAACCGGCCTGAAAGGGGGGGGGGGGGACCGGTTAACAGAGAGGGCATTGTAAACTCCAGCTAAATAAATGCATAGAGAGAAACATTACAGATAACACTGCAGGTGACCAGTGCAGTGATTTATAGGGAGGAAGAGTTCAGATATAGCAGCCGAAATGCAGTTGTTCGTTCAGGCCATGGGGGTGGGACGTATTAAGTTTGAAGATCCACCAGCACCCGTTCAATTCCCATAAACTTAATAGGTGATGTGCGGCCTCTGTGCAGCGAAAGAACATGCCTGGCTACCGGCGTGTCCCTTCCATTACGGATATCTCCCAAGTGTTCGCTCATCCTTTTGCGGAGCTCCCTCCGGGTTTTGCCCACATAACATTGGCCACACTCGCAGCTAAGTAGGTATTTTACCCCTACGCTGCGGCAGTTAATAAACTGCTTGATCGTGTGGGCTTTGTCCGGGGGGTTCGCCGCAAAGGATTTGCCCTTGACCAGCCAATCACAGAAGCTACAGTGGCCGCATTTATAGCAACCTATGGTATGCCTGTTCAGCCACGTCCCTTGGTTGACAGCGGGGCTGAAATGGCTGTGTACTAATTTGTCCCTTAAGTTGGTCCCCCTTCTGAATGTTACCGAGGGGTGCGTGCTCAGAATTTCGGCTAGGTCGGGGTCCATCAGAAGGGTCTCCCAGAATTTCTTTTACTTGGGTTGCGGCCGAATCGAAGGTGCCAATTATCCTTATTGTTTTTGTCAAGTCTGTGTTGGGGCGTGTGGTGGGATATAGGAGGGCGGTCCTACTGCGTCCCAGGGCCTTTTGATACACTTGTCTCAATATTCTATCTGGGTAGCCGCGTTCTAGGAACCTAGTTCTCATGATGGATGCCTGTTGCTTAAACTCACTAAGTTCGGAGCAATTGCGTCTAAGACGAATGTATTGTCCGAAGGGGATTCCACGTTTGAGTGGGGCAGGGTGACAACTGTCCCACCTCAATAGTGAGTTGTTGCCGTGGGTTTATGGTAAGTCGTCCTCAGCCCGCCCACATCGTCCCTAGAGATAGTGATGTCTAAAAAGGGAAGGTTATCCCTCGTGATGGAGGAGGTGAACTTCAGTCCAATAGAGTTGGTGTTTAACTCTTGGACGAAGCTGTCAAACTTCCCTTCAGTCCCGCTCCACAGGATGAATATGTCATCTATGTAGCGAGACCAAAGGGCAACGTGTCCAGTGGACTCGCTGGGCGTGTCCCCAAACACCACTGTCTCCTCCCACCAGCCCAGGAGCAGTGGTGTTTATGTCTGTCTTTTTGTGTGTTTTTTTGTTTGTAAGGGGTCTTTTATTCCCTACCTTGGGAGAATAGACATATTAAAAGCTAAGTTTTTAAATTGTTACTGCTCCCCTTCTCTACATATACTTGATGGGAACAGGCAGTGTGTGTGTAGGGGGCGGGGGGCAGACACACACACTGCCTGTTCCCATCAGGGTTGCCCCAAATCCAAATTCCACACTGCCTGTTCCGATGCTAGTAATTAGCATACTGAGCGAGAAATCCAGCGGGGCGTAGGAGGCATATTTTTAAAAAATCAAGCAGGGCGCCAGCATCAGTGGGGGGTAACCCACAAGTAGAGGAATATATCTCCCTTAATAAAATTGCAAGAAAGGTCCTCTTCCATGGTGCCTGGAAGATGGACTACAGGGTGATCCTCTGATTTTAACTGTTTTATAGGAGCCTGTATAGCAGTGTAGAACACTGTGCCTGTATAGCGGTGTAGAACACTGTGCCTGTATAGCGGTGTAGAACACTGTGCCTGTATAGCAGTGTAGAACACTGTGCCTGTATAGTGGTGTAGAACACTGTGTCTGTATATAGGTGTAGAACACTGTGCCTGTATAGTGGTGTAGAACACTGTGCCTGTATAGCGGTGTAGAACACTGTGCCTGTATAGCGGTGTAGAACACTGTGCCTGTATAGCGGTGTAGAACACTGTGCCTGTATAGCAGTGTAGAACACTGTGCCTGTATAGCGGTGTAGAACACTGTGCCTGTATAGCGGTGTAGAACACTGTGCCTGTATAGCAGTGTAGAACACTGTGCCTGTATAGTGGTGTAGAACACTGTGTCTGTATATAGGTGTAGAACACTGTGCCTGTATAGTGGTGTAGAACACTGTGCCTGTATAGCGGTGTAGAACACTGTGCCTGTATAGCGGTGTAGAACACTGTGCCTGTATAGCGATGTAGAACACTGTGCCTGTATAGCAGTGTAGAACACTGTGCCTGTATAGTGGTGTAGAACACTGTGCCTGTATAGCGGTGTAGAACACTGTGCCTGTATATCGGTGTAGAACACTGTGCCTGTATAGCGGTGTAGAGCACTGTGCCTGTATAGCGGTGTAGAACACTGTGCCTGTATAGCGGTGTAGAACATTGTGCCTGTATAGCGGTGTAGAACACTGTGCCTGTATAGCGGTGTAGAACACTGTGCCTGTATAGTGGTGTAGAACACTGTGCCTGTATAGAGGTGTAGAACACTGTGCCTGTATAGTGGTGTAGAAAACTGTGCCTGTATAGTGGTGTAGAACACTGTGCCTGTATAGTGGTGTAGAACACTGTGCCTGTATAGTGGTATAGAGCACTGTGCCTGTATAGTGGTGTAGCACACTGTGCCTGTATAGCGGTGTAGAACACTGTGCCTGTATAGCGGTGTAGAACACTGTGCCTGTATAGTGGTGTAGAACCCTGTGCCTGTATAGTGGTGTAGAACCCTGTGCCTGTATAGTGGTGTAGAACACTGTGTCTGTATAGCGGTGTAGAACACTGTGCCTGTATAGTGGTGTAGAACACTGTGCCTTGCAGTAACACACATAGGGAGTCTGCTGTGGTAGTGAAATAATACTATGAGTCCGTATGACATGCAGATGACAGGCATCGCTCTTAGAATCACTGCACACTTCACTTATTGGGGCAGTCACGGGGCAAAAACTGACCAAATAACTCAAGTGTGAACTCAGCCTTACAGGACGATGTTGGCGTCAAGAAGAAGCGCACTCCTTTTACACCGTCGTCAGCTGATTCCACATAGATGTCTACATGCAGTGTCCTGATACACTGTCACGGCCTATGGTGTGTGCTGTGACACTGTTGCCACACTTGCCCGCGGCAACGTGTTGCTGTGAGAGCATGCAGTGGCAGTGTCTCGGCCTTCTGGGTTATTGCCGTGACATGGTTGCCACGCATGCTGTTGCCGGTGATAACGTGTGGTTTAGTATGCTTGTGTGTGCACTTCCCCTTTAAGTTATAGCCTCCCTCTGTCTGGTGTTGTAAGGGTTAACTCCCTGACTGGGTGTGGTCACTTGGCTTATATCTCCTGTGGTTTCCTGGCTGGAGTCAGTTGTACTTGAGCTGTGGTTGGTGCTGGAGCTCTGCTCCAGTCCAGGGTGTTCCATCTGTCCAGTGAGGGCCACCCTTGTGGTCATCTATGTTATCCCGGTGTCTCCTTCCCTTCCTGTCCTTATTTGTATGGAGTGGGTTATGTTCAGGGAGTTGGTATGTTTAGCTTGGTGTTACATCTCTGGTGATGTTTGGTGTCCAGCATGTTTACTAGACATTATCCTGTCTTATGTTTATTGCAGCTATGAGTGTCCTGGGTTCCTGTGTGGTTTGTGGTGTGTGCTGTGTCCTTATGTTGGTGTGGACACCAGCACTTGTGCACGGGTTCCAGTCAGTGTCTGTGGCAGGTAAGTGTGTTATGGGTTTTGCTTACCTGCCATCTCAATAGCTGTATGTGTTCCCCTCTCCTTGCAGCCTGGCCTCAGATAGAGACTCCTGTTCCTCCATGACTGGGATTAACAGGTTGTCTCTTCCCGGCTCCTTGGTGAGGGATTACCAGGGCGACTTAGGGTCTCTAGGAATCCTGAGTATGAGCTGTCCTACCATCGAGGTCTGCTCATACGGTGAGGAGTCAGGGAGAGGATTAGGGACGCTTTAGGAGGTTACCTGCTCCCTTATTACTCCTTTTGGCCAGGCTGATCCCCTTTTACCCTTTGGCACCGCACGGTGGGGGGTTTCCCCCACTCCCCTCCGTGACATACACACTGCTTAATGTTGTGATTGTGTTTCATGTAAACTGTGCTTGAAAATGTGTCCTCATAAAGTTGCACAGGGAGGGGGAGGTTCTAACAAGCCTCCCAGGGCTGACTCTGCCCTACACACAGTGCACAGTGCAAGAAGAAGAAGGTCAATGTGTCATGTCTGAGGACAAGCTGAACCTCAGCAGACATTTTGGAGAGTTATCCAAACCCCATCCTTAGTTCCATGTACCAGCCCATAAAAGGGAAAAGATTATAGAAGAACCAGGCTATTCTGAGAGGGAATGAGAATATTGACAAAGGAAGGTAACTGTCGTTTATCAGACTCTAGACTCCTTTGCTTCAGGTGGGGAGATTCTGAGCTACAAGCTGCCCACCATAATTAAAGATAAAAAGGCCATTTGTCAGAGTATAGTATTCCTAGAAGAGGATACAGAAGTATAGGATTATACAATATAGCAGAGATAGTTCATCCCTCCTACCTGGAGAAATAAGAGAGAGAATAACTGATTGTCATAGGACTAGGCCTTATCCAACTTCTGGGAACTAATGTGAATTCCTGTAAAAACTGCCTTGATGTAAATGACTTTGCATACATTGATAACCTGTGGATCTGCTTGAGTAAAGTACTGGAAGTTCGTTAAAAGCTCTAGTCTCCTTATTCTATATAATCATTACTACTACTCTCAACATTTGCACCTAGTGGTGCTGGCGTCACGTACCAGGAGCCCAGCCACCAAAGCACCTTAAACACCAAATACCATCAAGGGCACCTCAACCAACATCTGGCTGGTGTTCCCTGCAACAAAGAGTGCCCCGGAGGATTTCGTTTCGTACTGTCTTCGACTCCACTGTACGCCAGCCCAGGGAGGCATCTGATAATCGTGAGTACATGAACTATTACAACCATCGGTCCACCGTGAGCCCAACGTGTTTCACCTGTGGATTGGTAGCGTTACATACAGAACCTGTTCTATTAAACGCTTATACAAGTAGAGCCCCAGACAGAGTGGAGAGGGGGTCAGCAGTAACTGTGTGTTGACGTCACTGAATATTTTTCCCTTCCTCTGATCCATCAGAATAATAACCCACAAAAAACGGATCCTGTCTGTTGAGCATCCGCCTTCACTCAGTCAGAATTTGCGCAGTAATCCATCAGTATTGCTAAGGCCAATAAAAACAGGAGTGGATCCAAAACAGAGATGACCAAGTCAACCATTCAAGGACTGCTGGGTTGCTGGTCAAGACACGAACTCTAGATGACACCGGGAGCTCAGGCCTCTCGCTGCGACTCCTGCTGCCACAAGCCCTTACTCTGCTGTGACCTCTGCCTGCGCCAGAAACATTGAGGCCTCTGCCCCTCCCCCGTGCAGGGCCTGGCACTTCTCTGTCTGACATACTGTTAGATCAAATAAATAAATAAAAAGGAAATTAAAACAACACAATAAAATCTGTAATTTTCTCTCTTCACCACACAACGGCTAATACTTTTTTTTTGCCACTAATACACGCAAAAAAAAGCTTTAGAGCAGATAACTGCACCGCTGAGCGGCAAATATATTTTACTTTTGCCACTAATACACAACAAAAAGGGCTGTAATTTCCGCACTTCACTAAACGCCTAATAAGCCCTTTTTTCCCACTAATACAAGCCCAAAAATGCTTTAGAGTATATAACTGCACCGCACAAGGGCAAATAAGACATATATTTCCTTGTAATAACCCCTGTTAATGCCGGTATCACACAGCACTTGGACCCCAATAAGAAGAACGGTTTGCTGGAATTACAGAGCAGTATGATGGTAATGTAGATCGGCAGTCAGTGCAGCAAGGTGTAATAGGGTTGTTCCTATTCCCCAGGCTGTAACCTCCTCGACTGAACCCTGTCCTGCTTCAGTACTGTGGAATGATTCCTCCCTATCCTTTCCTTGAACTTCTAATGCTCTTCCCCTGAACTTGTAAATAGTTTTTTCAGCAGAATGAAGTCTTTCCTCGCACTGTCCCTAGCGCCTGCTGACGTCTCCCCCTGCACTAAGTACACTGGAAAATGGCAGAATCTAAGATGGCGGCCGCTATTTATAGGGCTGTGACATCACAGGGCTGGCTGGCTGCTGGTTGGCTGCATGCATGGCATTATGGGTGATCCCTTGTACCCAGAGTTCCTTGCTCCATGTCCTCACACGTGCAGGAGCCATTTTAGGGAAAAATGCGATTTGTTACCACAAAGCGCGAGGAAATTCAGCTTTGGTGCGAATCAAATTTTTCCTGAAATTCGGATCAAATTCCACTTCGTCAGCTTCAATTCGCTCATCTCTAGAGAGAATATATTACAATGGCTAAAATGTGAATAGAAATAATAAAGAAAGGAGGCACATAGCAAACAAAGGATGAATGGATGAAGAAAACCCACCACAACCTTCTGGTCCACCACCGTAGAGAAGATCCTTACATGACAAACTGGTTAGTATCATAAGCTACTGCCTACACTGTCCTACAGACCCCTCTTATATTGGTCTCCTTGTTCACCCCAACCATTTAATTGTGCTCTATAATCCTAAAACCACAGAACCAGATTTAGTCCCAAGTAGGTACTGTGCCTTACACAGAAGAAGTAACATTACGCCCCACGGGCATCAATACTATGGTGTTGCTGTAGTATATCATGAGGTGTTGAGGCATGGGAGATGGCGTATGTAAAGAAAGTGTGGAGAGAAAAGATAACGTCCTTGACAATCCTGCCTGTGGACACAGTGGGGCATAGCTAAAGGCTCATGGGCCCTGTTGCAAGAGTTCAGCTTGGGCCCTCCTTCCCTCAGTGCTTTGTGGCCAGGGGCAGGGAAGCACATAGCCTTCGTGCTGCCTGAGGCAAAAATTGAAACAGCACCCATACCCCCATGCCAAATTCTTGACCTAACCACTTCCCTCCATCCAGAGGTTTAACTTGACCAGCATGCACTTTCTATAATACTGATGTCTTCTTATGTGGCACAAAGGTCCTTGGGCCCCCTCAGGCTCCTGGGCCCGGTAGAGACTGCTACCTCTGCACCCCCTATTGCTACGTCCCTGTGTGGACCACTTTCAGCACCTTTATCCTAAACCCGACTGGTGTAAAACTTGGGTACAAACTACTTTCAGCATATTGCTGTACCTAGGCAGTTGAAAGTCGAGTCACTCTTGCCTATAACTGTGAACAGAGAAAGAAGAGAGCCATGCTCATCGTGGCCCTGGACTTACTATATCCTGTGAGCTCAGAAGACATTGTACCACTAAGCCACCAGATACTGTAACCACCAAGTTATGTGCCATTACGTTAACCACTAACTTGCATGTTCATTAAAGACTGCAACCAAAATGTTCTGTACAATTACATGAAATCACCAAGCTGCTGACCAAGTAGAGACTTTAACCACTAGTGATGGCCGAACATCGGCCGGGACGATCAAATGTTCGCGAACCGCGCATTCGTGGCGGGTCCCATTCACTTTAATGGCAGGCGAACCTAGAAAACCCTCAGGTCATATTTGCAGCCAGCAAACACTTACTAGAAGTACACAAATAGTCTCACAACATGGACAGTGACATACCAGAGGGGGGTCATTGGCAAATATTAAAGGGAAACTCTAAAAAATGTTCCCTGCTGAAGCCTAGAAAAATGTTATTTCCTATCGGTTTGATGTATACAAATGTGCAGCACTCCATGTTTTTGTATCCTGCAGAGTCTATTAAAAAAATGCATACGTTAACATAAAAAAAATTCTACCGTGGAACTGTACGGTGAACGGACGCCACTGTACGGCATCAGTCTGAGGCATCTGTTAACGCATAGATTTTTGGTATGCATTAAATGGATGGCAGAAATAGGATGTGAACCTAGCCCTAGTGTCCGAATAAGCACACAGCGGAGCAGCGTGGCGGAGAGGGGAGGCCGCCATGTACTGACAGAGCGCTACGTGGTCCTGGTGGTCAGGGATGAGGACTGTGTTTCCCAAGGATCATATAATACACTAGAATCTATAAAATATACAGATATTAGCCCTACCCCCGAATAATAATACAATTAGGGGGTCATTTATTATATATAAATACGTCTATGTTAGGCGTATTCCTGACACAGATTGTGGCGCAAAGGTCCTTAGCACCGCAAACTGCATATTTTTCACGCTCATGCCAGGTCTAAAAAAGGATGGTGTGGGCAGAAGAAAGGGATACAGTTATGGCTATCCAGTTATTGGATACCACCGCCGTACATTGACCGGATAACACCTCTGTACATTGACCGGATAACACCTCTGTACAGTGGCCGGATAACACCTCTGTACATTGACCGGATAACACCTCTGTACAGTGACCGGATAACACCTCTGTACAGTGACCGGATAACACCTCTGTACAGTGACCGGATAACACCTCTGTACAGTGACCGGATAACACCTCTGTACAGTGACCGGATAACACCTCTGTACATTGACCGGATAACACCTCTGTACAGTGACCGGATAACACCTCTGTACAGTGACCGGATAACACCTCTGTACAGTGACCGGATAACACCTCTGTACAGTGACCGGATAACACCTCTGTACATTGACCGGATAACACCTCTGTACATTGACCGGATAACACCTCTGTACATTGACCGGATAACACCTCTGCACAGTGACCGGATAACACCTCTGCACATTGACCGGATAACACCTCTGTACAGTGACCGGATAACACCTCTGTACAGTGACCGGATAACACCTCTGTACATTGACCGGATAACACCTCTGCACAGTGACCGGATAACACCTCTGTACAGTGACCGGATAACACCTCTGTACATTGACCGGATAACACCTCTGTACAGTGACCGGATAACACCTCTGTACAGTGACCGGATAACACCTCTGTACAGTGACCGGATAACACCTCTGTACAGTGACCGGATAACACCTCTGTACAGTGACCGGATAACACCTCTGTACAGTGACCGGATAACACCTCTGTACATTGACCGGATAACACCTCTGTACATTGACCGGATAACACCTCTGTACAGTGACCGGATAACACCTCTGTACAGTGACCGGATAACACCTCTGTACATTGACCGGATAACACCTCTGTACAGTGACCGGATAACACCTCTGTACAGTGACCGGATAACACCTCTGTACATTGACCGGATAACACCTCTGTACATTGACCGGATAACACCTCTGTACATTGACCGGATAACACCTCTGTACAGTGACCGGATACACCTCTGTACAGTGACCGGATAACACCTCTGTACAGTGACCGGATAACACCTCTGTACATTGACCGGATAACACCTCTGTACAGTGACCGGATAACACCTCTGTACAGTGACCGGATAACACCTCTGTACAGTGACCGGATAACACCTCTGTACATTGACCGGATAACACCTCTGTACAGTGACCGGATAACACCTCTGTACAGTGACCGGATAACACCTCTGTACAGTGACCGGATAACACCTCTGTACAGTGACCGGATAACACCTCTGTACAGTGACCGGATAACACCTCTGTACATTGACCGGATAACACCTCTGTACATTGACCGGATAACACCTCTGTACAGTGACCGGATAACACCTCTGTACAGTGACCGGATAACACCTCTGTACAGTGACCGGATAACACCTCTGTACAGTGACCGGATAACACCTCTGTACAGTGACCGGATAACACCTCTGTACAGTGACCGGATAACACCTCTGTACAGTGACCGGATAACACCTCTGTACAGTGACCGGATAACACCTCTGTACAGTGACCGGATAACACCTCTGTACATTGACCGGATAACACCTCTGTACATTGACCGGATAACACCTCTGTACAGTGACCGGATAACACCTCTGTACAGTGACCGGATAACACCTCTGTACAGTGACCGGATAACACCTCTGTACATTGACCGGATAACACCTCTGTACATTGACCGGATAACACCTCTGTACAGTGACCGGATAACACCTCTGTACAGTGACCGGATAACACCTCTGTACATTGACCGGATAACACCTCTGTACATTGACCGGATAACACCTCTGTACATTGACCGGATAACACCTCTGTACAGTGACCGGATAACACCTCTGTACAGTGACCGGATAACACCTCTGTACATTGACCGGATAACACCTCTGTACATTGACCGGATAACACCTCTGTACAGTGACCGGATAACACCTCTGTACAGTGACCGGATAACACCTCTGTACAGTGACCGGATAACACCTCTGTACAGTGACCGGATAACACCTCTGTACAGTGACCGGATAACACCTCTGTACATTGACCGGATAACACCTCTGTACATTGACCGGATAACACCTCTGTACAGTGACCGGATAACACCTCTGTACAGTGACCGGATAACACCTCTGTACAGTGACCGGATAACACCTCTGTACAGTGACCGGATAACACCTCTGTACAGTGACCGGATAACACCTCTGTACAGTGACCGGATAACACCTCTGTACAGTGACCGGATAACACCTCTGTACATTGACCGGATAACACCTCTGTACATTGACCGGATAACACCTCTGTACATTGACCGGATAACACCTCTGTACAGTGACCGGATAACACCTCTGTACATTGACCGGATAACACCTCTGTACATTGACCGGATAACACCTCTGTACAGTGACCGGATAACACCTCTGTACAGTGACCGGATAACACCTCTGTACATTGACCGGATAACACCTCTGTACATTGACCGGATAACACCTCTGTACAGTGACCGGATAACACCTCTGTACAGTGACCGGATAACACCACCATACAGTGACCGGATAAAAGAGTATAAGAGGACACAGTACAGGGAATGACTATGGGCACTGCACAGGGTGTGGTAAGAAGGCACAATGCAGGGTATAAGGGGGCACAGTACGGAGTGAGGGGCACAGTACAGGTGTAACACCCCAGAGTTGTGTTACTGCACTCCTCTACCCCACTACTATCTTCTAGGAGCCGTTATATTGTCATCTGATGTGATTTTGATTATTTCTTCACAAATGTGCATCTGAAACTATGTTAAATACAATTGTTTCCTTGTAATTTTACAGGTCCACCAGCAGGTGGCAGCATCATTGGTAGAGATAGTTTTAAAGGGGTTGTCCCACTTCATTAAATAGGTTTTATCTAATGTATTTACCCCCACAGAACATATCTTCCTATCTATGTCATAATCAAAAAGCTACCTTTCTTACAAAAAATCCTGTTATGCGATCCCTTTGTTGATTTCGGTATCCCATGGATACGGCCTCTTTCGTCCGGCCGCATCGCTGTGCCGCGCCTGCGCACAACAGCTGAACAAGTACTCGGGCCGCCTCTCCATTCCTACGAGTACGCGCACGTCCGCGCATGCGCAAATACAGGAGGCGGGTGCCGGAATCAAATAGCCGGCACCCGACCTCTATGACAGGGAGCGGGACCTTAGGGGTTAACTGCCGCTGATCGTAGCCCCCTATCATAGAGGTCGGGTGCCGGCTATTTGATTCCGGCACCCACCTCCTGCATTTGTATTAGCATTGGTGGCGCAGTGCGCCCCCCCCCCCCCCCCCCCCAGTATAATATACATTGAGTGCGGCCACCCCCCCCCAGTATAATATACATTGAGTGCGGCCACCCCCCCAGTATAATATACATTGAGTGCGGCCACCCCCCCAGTATAATATACATTGAGTGCGGCCACCCCCCCCCCAGTATAATATACATTGAGTGCGGCCACCCCCCCCCCCCCAGTATAATATACATTGAGTGCGGCCCCCCCCAGTATAATAAACATTGGTGGCGCAGTGGGAAGTGCCAATGAGGGTTAAAAAAATAAATAAAATATTAACTCACCTCCACCAATTGATCGCGTAGATGCCGGTCTCCTGTTCTTTCTTTAGGACCTGTCAAAGGACCTGTGGTGACATCACTGTGGTCATCACATGGTACATCATATGATCCATCACCATGGTAATGGACCATGTGATTAGCTCAGTGACGTCACCACAGGTCCTGAAGCAAGAACAGGAGACCGGCAGCTGCGCGATCAATTGGTGGAGGTAAGTTAATTTTTTATTTATTTTTTTAACCCTCATTGGCACTTCCCACTGCACCACCAATGTTTATTATACTGGGGGGGGGCCCGCACTCAATGTATATTATACTGGGGGGGGCGCACTCAATGTATATTATACTGGGGGGGCCGCACTCAATGTTTATTATACTGGGGGGGGGCCGCACTCAATGTATATTATACTGGGGGGGGGCGCACTCAATGTATATTATACTGGGGGGGCCGCACTCAATGTTTATTATACTGGGGGGGGCCGCACTCAATGTTTATTATACTGGGGGGGGGGCGGGACCTCTCATACATTGTCGGCTCCATGTGGATGACTCATCCACATGAACGAGCACGCAAGGACTGAGCTCTCAGGGTGAGTCATGAGGAGGCGTGGCCTTCACTCAACTACAGGAGCCAAACCAGGAAGTTATCAGGACATCTACTGCTGGTAAGATTGAAATAGCAAAGTGGGACAACCCCTTTAATTTTATGGCCGTTCAGAGTAGAACGATCGTGTTCTATACTGCCCCGCTGCTGAAGAGAAGTGGGGGTTTTCATCTTCCTGCAGCAAGGGAGGAAAAAAACAGTTAGAACCAGTTCTAGTTGGCCCCTGCATAGTGAAGATAGCATGGACCAAGCCTCGGTCTGAGACTTGATCAAATTCCCAATCTGAGCCCTGAACCTCAACTGGATGAAAAGAAAGCAGAAAGTCTTCCAGAATTCCAGAAAGAAAGTATCCCCTGAGAAATCATCTGTGAGTAAAGTCCAGAGACCTAGGAGAAGCCATTCCGCCTCAGCTAGTCAGTCTCCAGACAGAAGAAGGTACAGAAAAGTGCAGAAGATTAATTCCTGCCACAGTTATAGAGCTACCAAGCAGACGTCCTATCCTGCAAGCTCCCCACATATCATGCAGAAGCATTTATTCCTGCCAATGATTGCTAAAACCTGCTGGGACCAGAGACCAAAGCTGTATACTGCTTGGATGCAAGCTATCTTCAGTAAAGAAAAGTTTGAACTTCATCTAAAGGTCTGGACATCATTTCTGCTGCAAAATTCCTCCATTACTCCTACTATCAATACACAATGCACGCTCCAGAAAGAAGGCGTAAAGTACGATGTCACTGATGGCGCCCTGGCTACGAATGACCAGTTTGGTGATCTCATCAAATGGCGGCAGAAGTCTGCATGTGTCGCTTATGTGCAGCCACTGGCGCGGTGAAAAGAAACCAAGCTCCGGATAACTTCTTACAGGTAGTCATTAACAGCAAGTTTCTGCTGGAGCATCCTATCAAGCATATGCAAGGTGGTGTCGGGCAGTCACAAATCAGATGTCTGACGGGCAGGTGGTGTCGCCGCTGAATGTCAGAGGCGAGCCATGGCCATGTAAGATCTTCTAAAATGGCCAGAGATTTTCCTGGCCTGCCGCAAGACGTCCTGGGCCCGGGGTATTTGGCAACGAATCGCTGCACGACTAACTTCATGACGTGTGCCATGCACGGCACGTGTGTCATTTTGCCCTGTTTCAGCTCGCTCTGCAGATTGGCACCATTGTCGCACACCACTTTACCAACTGTCAAATTGAGTGGGGTTAGCCACTGATCAGCCTGGGACCGCAGAGCTGACAGCAGTTCAGGACCCGTGTGGCTCTTGGCTTCCAGGCACAACAGCCGCAGAACAGCATGGCAACGTCTCACCTGGCACGTCAAATAGGTTCTGGGGAGCTTGGGGGTGCAGCGGAAGAGGCGGTAGCAGTGAAAAAGGAGGAGTCAGCCGAGGAGGAGACGAAGGATGGAGTAGGAGGAGGAGAAGAAGAGGCAGGCCTGCATGCAATCTGTGGCGGTAACACCAAATCCACACGGTGGCCGTCAGAAGGTTCACCCAGTGGGCAGTAAAAGTTATGTACCTTCCCTGCCTGTGTTTGCTAGACCACGTGTCTGTGGTCAAATGTATCTTGGCACCGACACTGTGAGCCAGAGATACATTCACTTGCCGCTGAACATGGCCATATAGTTCAGGGATGCCCTTCAGGGAGAAATATTTCTTTCCGGGGACCTTCCATTGCTGTGTGCCAATGGCCACAAATTTTCTAAAGGCTTCCGAGTCCACCAATTTATATGGCAGTAGTTGGCGGGCTAGCGGTTCTGACAAGCCAGCAGTCAGCCGTTAGGCAAGAGGATTATCCGGTGTCATCATTTTTTTATGTTCAAACATTTGGGCCACGGAAGCCTGCCTTGTGCCAGATGAACGCGACGATGGCACAGTGGAAGGTGCAATGGAGGACAAATGGGAGGATAAGGAGAAGAGGCAGGAAGTGGAGCGCCGGGAGTGTGGCTTTGTGGGTTCTGACTGCATGCCTCCCACTGGGCTCGGTGATGGGAGGCCAGGTGCCTTCCTAAGGTAATCGTCCCTAGGTGAGTGTTGGGCTTACCGTGACTTATGCGTTGACAGCACAGGCTGCAGATGGCAACACTATTGTCAGCAGCTGACACGTTAAAAAAAGCCCACACTGCGGAGCAATGTGCCCGTGTCCTGGGAGCGCAAGATGTGACGGTGTATGGTGGATGGCTCGCTCCAGATACATTTGCAGTCTGCTTTTTGCCTCCTGTGCACTGCGAGATCTGCCTGCTTCTCCTCCCTATCTGATGCTCTGTCTCTCCCTCTGAATTCCTCTCTTCTTCCTCTCTTGTGGGCACCCACGTGACGTCCATCGACACGTCATCATCGTCACCTTCACCACCACTGACATTAGAGATCTCGGAATAGGCAGCAACAGCGGGGACCACACTCCTTGGGCTGATCTGGGTACTGTCGTCAGACCGCTGGGTGGCGGCTGTTGCTACCTCCTTTTTCTGATCCGATGCTAATAATAGCTGCGCATCGGTAAGGTCTGGGAATTGATGGGAAAATAATTCCTCTGACTCGAGTGGAGAGGCTATGTTGGTGGTGTCTTTGGTGGTGCACACAGCAGAGAGTGAGGAGGGTGCAGATAGAGAGGATGAGGAGGGTGCAGAAGTGGAAGGCTGAGTGAGCCACTCAAACAAATCTGGTGCGTCCTTTGACATAATTGCACGCACCTTCTCCAACTTCCCACTTAGACTCCGACCTGGTGCACCTGCCCGATCCCTACCACCCCTGCGGAACGGCCTGCCTCTTCCTCTGCCTGTCATTTTTTAAATAACCCCATGCCAAAGTCCCTAGAGAAGAGCAATATTTGTGGAAGCTGATATATTGAAGGCCTCAATTAGTTTGAAGCTGGTATATCACCATCAAGCAGTAATTTTTTGGACGCAGGTATATGGAAAACCTCTATCACTATTTTGTGGAAGCGGATAGATTGCAGCCCTCAATCATAATTTTCTGGAAGCATACAAATGCACTATAATGTACTTTCTATGTTAGAAAGTATATTATAAGTATAACACACCCCTCTGTGTATCACACCTATCGATAGCACACCTATACCAGTCCTTAAAAGGACTTTTGTGGCCCTATTAGCTAGCGTTTGGTGTCCCTAAGTTCCTAACAGTCTGTTCCTGCTCAAAAATGCAACCTCTTCCTACACTGGCAAAACACTATGTAAAGTGGCTGCCAGATCAGTTTCTGTTAAAGGGTTGGGGTGTGTCCATGTGCTGGAACGTCTCAATTGGCTGTCCTGTCCCACCTGATGTGTCATGTGTCAAAGTTCGGTGAAATGCTAAAGAATATGTCGCACGCGGACATCGCCATATGTTTGCATGTTCGGCGGATCGCGAACGTGCAAAGTTTGCCGCAAACCAACCGCCTGGCAAACCGCAGAGGCATCACTAGTAACCAGCAAGTTATGTGCCTTTACTTGTAACCACCAAGCTGCCTGCTCAGTAGAGACTGTAACCACCAAGTTATTTGCCATTACTTTAACCACTAACCTGCATGCCCAGTAGAGACTGTAACCACCAAGTTAAGTGCCACTGTCTCTATCTATTACACTTTTTGCTCATGCCTGAGTAAACCTCACTATGTTTCTAGGTGTCGAAGCTCTTACTTATAACATGTGGTCAAGGCATCAAGAAATTGTGGTAGAACATATGTAGTTCCACTTGAACTGCACTACTGAAACACAACGTGTTCTTTAAAAAATCAATTTAGGAAGTATCTACTTTATGGAGAACTTTAATTTCCCAGTGTTCCTACTGGATTTTCAATTGTCTGACTGTGCAAATAACGTGGATATGTATGATGATTACTATATATTAATATGAGATGATCTATCTAGGTACCATGGGTTAAACCTCAGCCATATTGAAGATTCATCTGCTCCGTTGCCCATTGAGGATTCGGCTCCGATTGCGGTGCGTTCCGCGTTGGGTTGCGTCACCCCGCTGTGGAACGCATCACATTGGTGTCGTAGTAGAGAAGGGGTTGTGGGAATGATCTTCATGCAAATGTCCATTTTTCACTGGAGGTGACTAATGCATTCCAACCTGGAGCGCTGATGTCACCTCCCGTTCCACATACCTGGCGGTTTGGCGCTGTGCAGACGGAAGTAGTTCTCAGGTGTGTCATATGGGTTTGATATGGGATGGTATATAAGGGGTGAGGATCGGAATACAAACAGCACTTGGATGAATCGTTAGGCGAAACGCGTGTCTTGTCTGGACTGTTATAGGTTTTAACATGTGACTTATATTTCTTCAACTTCATCAGGGTTTGCATCTACTACTGCGTGGATACACATGTACCGTACTTTATTTTCTTGTCCAGTTGTGTAATTATATATAGCGATCTCCCTGGATCTCCTGCTTGGGCAATGTCAGCCTTGTGTGTTTTTGTACCACCAACGATTTTAATATTGTGTTTCTAATAATCATGTAACAATAAATGTATATTTATTTACTTTCTACCCGGTTGTTGCTCATGGGCCCTGGTGCAAGAGTTCAGCTTGCCCCCCCCCCCCCCCCCCTTCACTCAGCGCTGGTGCACCTAGCTTTTCTGCTGCCCAAGGCAAATATTGAAATTAAATAAGACCCCCATTAGACCTCCAGACCCTCAATCAGACCTCTAGACCCCCAATCAGACCCCCATTAGACCTCCAGACCCCCAATCAGACACCCATTAGACCTCCAGACCCCCAATCAAACCCCCATTAGACCTCTAGACCCCCAATCAGACCCCCATTAGACCACCAGACCCCCATTAGACCTCCAGACCCCCTGTCAGACCTCTCCAGACCCCCCTGTCAGACCTCTCCAGACCCCCCTGTCAGACCTCTCCAGACCCCCCGTCAGACCTCCAGACCCCCCTGTCAGACCTCCAGACCCCCCAGTCAGACCTCCAGACCCCCCATTAGGCCACTTCAGACCCCCAGTCAGACCTCCAGACACCCCATAGACCACTCCAGAACCCTATTAGACCTCTCTAGAACCCCCCCCCCCCCCCATTAGACCTCCATATCAGACCTCAGATCAGACTGTAAAATAATAAAGTAACTTACCTCTCCTGCCACCACTCTCCCTGTCCTGGCTGTCTCCTCTTCTCAGTTGCCGTCCTGCAGCGTCAGGTCAGAGTGCGCTCTGTACGTCCTGACACTGCAGGCAGCCAGGACACAGCAGCGCGGACCATGAGAAGTGCTTCTCTCCCCCTCCTCCTGCAGACGAGTGAGTGCTTCCATTATGGAAGCGCTCGCTAGTATTCCCTTTATAAGATGCACTGCACGCGACCGCTGCAACCCCCTTAGTTACGCCACTGGGTACAGTGTCACGAACCACGAGGTTAGGAGCCCCTCCAGGAACATAGGGGAGATACATCAGGCTTCAAGTTCTGTGATGTTATAGGATTAATACGGGGATTCTGTATGTTTACCTTCTACCATCATTTCCCTATCCAGTTACTGATTATGCAGCCGTGTGTGCACTGTCTGCCCTCTGTCTATAGACTCATGGGGCAGGTGATGATCCTATGTTCTTCCACATGTGATGATCAAGAGGAGCGTAATTGAAGTTTGCAAAGGCATTTATCCCCCAGCTGCTTGGAATGAATATATAAGCAATTGCCCCCAGCCTCCTAATGTCTCAGACTCCCGATTTCGCATACTCTTTTTAGAGTTAATAGGAAGTTGTTGTTTTTTAGCGCTACTTATCAATAGTTAGATTCTAACCCAACTGGATGGTCCTGTTTGCTTCCTGCATGTCCACCCCAGCCCAGTAAATCACTGGTTTTGCCCTAGGATCAATAGGCAAAAAGGTATCTCCCAAAGACAGAAAGAAGACCATCTGGCCATCGCCATCTATTAGAAGGGGCTCCCTATGTTTTAACAAGCCTTGGAACATAGCAAGCTAGAGTAGGTTCTTGCTTCCTCATCAGTACGGAGTAATATTCTGATGGGGAACCATTTCCAAAAGGTGGCGCTTGGGAAATGGTTTTCTATCTCTGGAATATCGCTCTTTGCTTGTTATTTTCACATGAGGCATTTCTACTAGGTTTCCATACAAAGCTGGTCTCCTCAACCTCTTGGGGGCAGGAAGAGAATACTCATCCTAAACAGTGGGCCCTTCCCGCATCAGGACGAGCACTCTCATCCTACGGTTAGCCCCACCCGCCCACTCCATCCGCTGTAGGGACCGGGTTGTATCCACCAGCATTGGAGAAAACACAGACGCTGGCGGATTAACTCTCTATATGCTGCTATCAAGGCTGACCGCGGCATATAAGAGGTTCACAGACGGAGGGGGCTCCCTCTTTCATACCATCGGGTCCCAATGGCTGCCATGGCAGGCCCAGCAGCTACGGAGGGCTATGAGTCCAAGCCCCCAGGCTTGTAAAATCAGTTTTGAATAATTTGAGGGGTGTAGTTTCTAAAATGGGGTCATTTATGGGTGGTTCCTATTATGAAAAACAAAAAACTAAAGTGGTGTACTGGGTATGCGCCTTTTTGCACAATCAAACCAAATAATGTGGGGATAAGGCGCTAAAGCAAAATAACAATCACTTTATTGTATCATTTTGTTAAAATAAAGGGTATCCACCTGTCACTGCGGCAGGCAGCGACTAACCCCACCTGTACCTCCACACAGCACCAACCACATGGAGCACAAGGTCGATCTCACAAACTAAACCCACCAACACATGAGGGGGCTCAAAACACCACAGGGTCCAAGGTGTATGACCCGGGTGAAAGGTACTATCTAGGGGGATGTCTGGTACCGTGGAAACCACCCGACAACACTCCTAACAGTGAGTATCAGCACGCAGACTCTCACTGCACTGAGATAGTAACGGTGCAGGACTATGGCAGAGCAGTAGCCATAACTCCAATTGGTGTATCTGGAGCAAGGATTACCCTGACATTTCCCTTTATGGTCAGTGCTCAACGCGTTTCCATGCATTCAACATGCATTTCATCAGGAGCAATGTGCACCATGATTCACACAGCCCAAAGCCTCTACTTCGATGTTAGACCGAGGCTGTGAAGGGTAAGCAGCAGTAGGGCGACCTGCCTAGCACCAGATTCCTCTAGTGTGAGGTACGGTGTTGTCACTAGTACACTACTGTCCTGCCTAAGCTAACCACCTCTAGGTTGAGGCGTAACGTGCTGGTGTGCATACAGATCGGCGCTGTAATGGCTGCGAAGCGGCTCACAGAACGCCGAAATTTACAGGGTGAAACACCGCCCTGCTAGACACGCCCCCCGTCTGGCAGCCAATCCGGCCAGGAGGCTCGGTCCAGGATAAACCAATGGCCGAACAGCAGGAGGAACTACGTGGGTCCCAGGGAAAGCGCAATGCGCCGCGTTAAACACAGGAAAATTCTAAAGCGGCTTTAAATCAATGTCACCGCAGCATCAAAACCTATTCATCACTATACAGTGGAGTAAGATCACAATCGAGGGACCTGAGAAGGAGCGACCACACTCGGTTATATGCATCAGGAAATACATAGATCTCATAGTACCCCCCTCTTTGTTGAATTCATAAATAGACAAAATCCAGTATAAACCAGTGTATCATCATATAAAGGGGACAAACGAGATGGCGTCATTGAGGCCGGATGATTTGATGGTATTGAATGAAAAAATCCATTTCGCCTCTTTTTGCAACAAGGTGCGATCACAATCGCCACCCCTGGAGGACATCTTCACAGAGTCAATCACTTGAAATTTGACCGACGATGTATTCCCTCTGTGATAATCTAATACATGGCGGGGTATCTTTGAGATTCGTGATGTCCAGAATATGCTCCCCAATCCGTCTTCTTAGCTCTCTAATAGTTTTGCCAACATAGTTGATGCTGCAAACGCATGTCATCAGATAGACAACACCAACCGACTTGCAGTTGTAGAAAGACCTGGTGAAAAAAGTCTTATCTGAGGTGCTGCTGGTAAAACTTTTCGACTTGTTTATAAATCTGCAAAATTTACAGGATCCACCGGGAAATGTCCCTGCAAGCGGATTCCGTAACCAAGATTGTGGTTGGGGACTGGCATATAAGCTGTGTGTCAGCATATCTCGCAAGTTGTTGCTGCGCCGATACGTGACTGAGGGTCTCGATGGAATCATGCTGCCGATATCGGGATCAGATTTGAGTATATCCCAATGTTCAGCAAGAACATGGCGTACAGCCTCATGGGCACTGTCATACTAATCCTCACAATGTTATCACTGGGGATAACAGAAGATCCCTGTTGGTACTCAGTGAATGTTGGTAAGCCTGTTTCAGACATTGCTGAAGATAACCGCGACGCTGAAACCTCTGCTGAAGCTCTTTCGCAGCCACCCGAGAGTCACTCAGTTGAGAACAATTCCTCTTCACCCTTAAGTACACCAATGGGAGTTATGGCTACTGCTCTGCCATAGTCCTGCACCGTTACTATCTCAGTGCAGTGAGAGTCTGCGTGCTGATACTCACTGTTAGGAGTGTTGTCTGGTGGTTTCCACGGTACCAGACATCCCCCTAGATAGTACCTTTCACCCGGGTCATACACCTTGGACCCTGTGGTGTTTTGAGCCCCCTCATGTGTTGGTGGGTTTAGTTTGTGAGATCGACCTTGTGCTCCATGTGGTTGGTGCTGTGTGGAGGTACAGGTGGGGTCTCACAAATCCAGTGTTAGCTAGTCGCTGCATGTCGCAGTGACAGGTGGATACCCTTTATTTTAACAAAGTGATTGTTATTTTGTTTTAGCGCCTTATCCCCACATTATTTGGTTTGGTTCCTATTATGTAAGCTCCACAAAGTGACTTTGTAACTGAATTAGTCCATAAAAAAGTGAGTTTCAAAATTTTCCTAAAAATTTTAAAAATGGTTTAAAAAATTCTAAGCCTTTTAACATTGTAACAATAAAATGCCATTTCCAAAATAAAGCCAAGATAACGCCATCACTGTGGAGCCTACGTTTATAAAGCCCTTCCCCACCAATAGGATGCACCCCTGGTAAAGAGTAAGTCCAGTCACCTGGGTGTATGGGCGGCAAACGCGATGAGCGAGTACCCGCATCGGACTCTCCTCCCAATCCAGCTTTACGTCGCAGCGCCCACAATCACCTGACATAGTCATGTGATTTAGCGGAACCGACGCACAGATGGGAGGTGCCGAATGCCGTCTCGCGCATCGTGTACACGCACTCGGGTGAGGGAAACAAGAAATCTCAAAACGAGGTGAAGCTCCCTCTACTGATACTACACAGTATGTCCAGTAGTGCCCTCTATAGATACTACGCATAATTACAACATATACATATATATATATATATAAAATAAGTCAGTGGTAAACATGATTTTACAATAAAGAATGGTTATAGGGTAAACGAGCCTCTAACATATCCTATGGATGGTGTGTTTCTTTCTGCTACTTTTCCTTTTAAAGTGACATTGTCTTTTTACATTTATGTAATTCAATCAAATATATTTTTTACTGGAACTTTATGAGCTCCATTTTTTTGTAGGTTTGGAACCTTTCTATACAGTTTTGTAAACTCATTTGCATAAACATGGGCATGTGGGAAAGACATGCAAATGAGGAGAATTATCCTTGTTTTCCAGCTGAAAAACCATTTGCATGGAAAATTTGCGATAAAACTTGGCGATTTAGAATATTTGCAATCTACACTACTCATGAACAGCGCCATCTATTGGATTCATAGTCTTGTCATAAGACTGTGAAACCAATAACATGTAAAGCATCATCCATCCTTACATAAAGACGCACTACCATGAGACTACACGACAATAAATCTACATGAACTCCGAAGTGAGACACTGTACACCTCCAGGAAAACCTATAATAAAAAGAAAACCACATCACCTGTATAGACGGGGGAGGGGAAATGTTTAGGGAAAGGATTATTGCACTGTATATATGTGTTTTATCTTTGTTTTCACTGCACATATCTGTAAAAAAGGAGTATGACCTGTAATTTGATCCAATATGTACCTTTGAATGTAAATGAGCAAATTATATCAAAACCTAATAAAATGTATTTAAAAAAAAAAAAAAAGACTGAATCCAATAAATGGCGCTGTTTATGAGTAGTGTAGTGTTGATCGCGAATATTCTAATCACAAATTTTTATCGAGAATTTTCCATGCAAATGGTGTTTCAGCTGAAAAACAAGCAGATTCAGCTAATTTGCATATGCCCATGATTATGCAAACGAGTTTACATGACGAAACTGTATAGAAAGGTTATTGAACATTATGTTAGGACAATCAGAAAACTTGTTGTCACCCTAATGATAATGATCTAGGTGCGCAGGTCCACCCAAGCCATCCTACAGTTATAAAGGCTTTCTGGCTCTCAGTCAGATGAGAGCTGGTTTTGAATGTCTCATAGTGCACAAGGCTGCCATTGTAAGGTATGCACACTGTTATCTGTCTCATGGATAGGTTGTTGGCTTGCACATACTTGGCTTTTGGCATATAGCCTTTGTGTTGTTGTCTATTGTATGTAATAGATAATGGGAGTCCAAGATGCATCCAGATATCCTTCCCATGCTGTTATCAAACCATTTCAGTGGGGTTTCCATAAATTTCTAATCTTTTTATGTGAACCAGACACCCTCTCTTCTTCAGAGCAGGGGGTGCCTTGTTTAATGCTAGAGTCTCCCATTGATTTTCATTGTGCTCGAGCATACACAGTATTTTGCCGAACACTGCTATGTGCCAAGCATAGCGATGCTCGCTCAACACTAATGACAACCTCTTTCTAACAAAGCTAGAACCAGCCTTGTACCTCCCATGAATCCAGTGATCTTCCCATTCATTGCTCCATTTGCTAATTTCCGCTGACACATCAGGGGAGTGTCCTTTCTGCTGCAGATAATAGGACATGTCCTCTCTTATGTGGCTGTTCTTTCAGCTGCAGCTCTTTCATGCTCCAACTGACCCCTAGAACATCTCACAACGAAGAATACATCAAAGCAAACATACACATAGACATAACAGAGAGTAGGAAACTGGATCAGCAGGTAAGGAACCAGTGGCAAGAAATACCACTGTACCAAGTGCATCCGTTTTACTTGGGGCCAAACCCAGAGAGCAGAAACCCAGTGAGCCCCGTTCTTCCCAGAGCCTCAGATGGTAGGGATGAACTTAGCCGAGGCTCACTGGTTGCACCTCCAGGATGCTCCCGGTGCACTTGGCCACTTACTTGCCGAGACTGCTGAAAGAAACACCAGCAGTCCACACAACAACAACTGGAACCCAGGCATGTGTACTGGAACCAGGGGCTGATTGGCCATAGACCAAACAGGGAAATTTCCCGGTGGGCCGATCCCCCAGGGGGCCACCTAAGCCCTCCTCTCTGGCACTGACAGGGTACATAATGAGCTCTCAGCAGTAATTAATGCTGTGAGAATAAGGTACTCATGTACCCAGCCAGCGACCACAAATGACCTTTTGAACTCAACTGCTGTGGCCAATACCTCAACTCCTAAGCCCCCTTCTCCACAGACAAGCGGAGGAGGAGAACAGAAGATGGTAACTATTTATGGCCACCACAGATGGTCAGCTTTTGGGGCAGTATATTGTGCTACACTGTGGTTCTTCTGGAATGTTATTGTTGACCCCACCTACTTGTGTTGCCCCGCCTTCTGTTAATTTGGTCCTACCTTCAAAATGGGGCCAATTTTTTTTTTTTTTTCCAGGGCCACTTTAAGTTCCCAGTACGTCCCTGACTGGAATCCAAACACAGCACAGGACACAGTACAGACAAACTACACTGAAACCAGCACATCAGTCACTGCCTGGACCCCCATACAGAAAGGATGCATGGTGGTCTCAGGCAGAGCTGCTCACAGACTCGCTGTCCTCTCTCTGGAAAACCCAGGAGCCCTCTCATCGAAGGCACAAACAGGGGAATGTCTAGACTCCATGTAGGACGATACTAGGCAGTGACAGACCAGACACGGAACAACAACCTAGACATGGCACATACATGAAAATGTCTGGACTCCATGCAAGACGACTCATGGCAGTCACAGACCAACCCGGAACATAGAAACCAGACCGGACATAGAACCAGGAAAGGCAGGAAGACCAGGTGACCTTGATGTCTTAATAGATGGCCACAAAGAGACCGTGATAAGATCTCTCTATCACAGCTCGGGAAGGGGGCATATCCTTTGTGCTGCAGCTCTGTCCCTATGACAGCTCATAGGATGTGGCCTTCCTGCTGCACAGCTCTCCCTATGAAAACTCAGGTGGGCATGTCCTTTCTGCTACAGCTCTCTCCCTGTTATTGTCACAGCTTCCAATGGTAGATATAGCTGGTGGCAGTTGGAAGATGGAAATGAGCATGTGCGCCCACCTCAGTAAGGTAGATATGCACATTACTATACAGATTAAACACCCGGGGGTGACATTACAATGAAGTAAAGATAAGCATGTGGATAGCAGATGTGCGGACATGTGGATAGGAGATTGTTGAACTGCATTTTTTATGCTTATTGTAATATATCCTGTTCATTTGCACTGTTATTGCACAGTATTTGCACTGTATTGCGGAAAGGGTTAATGCACAGCCAGACAATACTGAGACACAAACAGATACAGTGACCTTTTTACTGTCTGGTTTAGTTCTATCAGAGGGTTGTTTACATCTGGAAACTGTTTAGTCATTCCCATTGACTTGCAGTATCTCACAAAAGTAAGTACACCGCTCACATTTTTGCAAATATTTGATTCTATCTTCCTGGGACAACACTGAAGATCTGACACTTTGATACAATGTAAAGTAGTCAGTGCGCAGGTTGTATAACAGTGCAAGGCTACTTTCACATGTGTTTTGCTGGATCCGTCATGGATCAGCAAAAAAACTTCCGCCATGATAAAACAACCAGCTGCGTCCATTATGAACAGATCCGGTTGTATTAGCTCTAAAATGGCCTTGACGAATCCGGCACTAAAACCATTGTAAGCCAATGGGAGCCAAATCCGTTTTCTTTTGTATCCGAGAAAACGCATCCGGCATCATTGACTTACATTGTGTTTCATGTCAGATCCGTCTTGCTCCTCATCCCTTGACACACTCAAAAACGCAGCTTGCAGCGTTTTCTGTCCACGATGGGAATGAAACTAAACAGAGCGGAATGCATTCTAGCGCATTCTGTTCCGTTCAGTTTTGTCCCCATTCTGCATTGAGATCCTAGGACGGAAAGGAAAACACTAATGTGAAAGTAGCCTGAATTTGGTGTGGCCTCAAAACTAACACAGCCATTAATGTCTAAACCACTGGCAACACTGGTACACCCCTAAGTAAAACTGGCCAAATTGTGCCCAATTAGCCATTTCTCCTCCCTGGTGTCATGGGACATCAAAAGAAAATATTTTGGATCTGGCAGGAAACACAATTATACCAGCCGTGCACTGACTACTTTACAGTGTATCAAAGTGTCAGATCTTCAGTGTTGTCCCAGGAAAATATAGAATCAAATATTTACAAAAATGTGAGGGGTGGACTCACTTTTGTGAGATACTGTATATTGAAGCACAATACAAGTCTATGGCAACAGTAAACTGCACCATTGTTTCTGGTAGGTTGTGCTTCTCCAGCTTCATCCCTCCCACTAGAAGGTTCTGTATCAATTAGAAACTGTATAAATGTAGAGCAGTCAAAGCCCCTAGGTGTATGCATATAGGCACCAGTGTTTGGTAAGTTCCTGAGATGCTGAAACGGGGATACCCTCCCCTATGACTGAGCCGCAGTCCCTTGGTTACCAGCCCTTTGGCCAGGGCACCAGTCTTCTGAGAGAGAGGGAAAGCTAACTCAGGTCTTTCCTCAGCACGAAACCTTCTTCTGCCAGGGAGGAGACTGGAGAAGCCAGCTCAGTGCCTTGCCTATAGTGTTTGTACTTGAGTTCCTCCAGTAAAGAAGCACACTGACGGTGTCTAGGGTGGTAAGCACCCGACTGTATAAGGAGGGTGATTAGGGACTGATGGTCCCCCTTCCCCTTTCCCCCTTTGGGCGTTAGGGAGCTGGCCACATTACATTAGTGCTTAAGAAGGTGGTTGTTTAGGGCCATGAAGGGTTAATGCACTGAGGAGCCTTCTTAGACAGGATGTGGGCGGTTCAGGGGATCCTGGAGATACATATACTCCCTCCAGATGCTGGCACTTCCTCTTGCCAGTGGAAGCAGATTGGTATGTACATACCCCTTTGCTCTGTCCACACCAAGAGTCCACAGGTGGTTCTGCCCTTTTGGCTGCTCCCTGGTGAGTTACATGAGGAGGGGAGGGTTAGCTGTGCTCTGTTAGAGCAGCCTGAGCTCTACCCTGCCATCCTCCTCCCCTGTGCCTGCATCTAGGGCTTTGTGGAGCTGCTGCTGCTGCGGTATGCATGCAGCTCCAGCGCTTTAGCGAAGGTCCGGCAGTCTGCTCGTCGTTCTTCCTAACCCCCCCCCCCACCCCGACTCTTATCATCCCCCAGCTGCCCGGGTGTGCGCTGTGCGGCCCGTTTCTTATGACCCATCCTGGAGATGTCTGTGGCGCTGCGCTGTGGCTCCGCCCCCCCCCTCCCAGCTTCTGTTCCATGGCGTTAGGGCTAAGCATGTCGGGCGGGATTGTCGGTCTCCCCGGTACTGTAGGGCAATATGGGTTCCTCACCCCTCCCCCTGCAGCTTTGGACAAGCTCCTTTAGCTCTCATGGCGCTAGCTAGGTCGCTTCGCCTAGCCCCGCCCCCTTCCCCTGCAGCGTTTACCGGGTCCCGTACCGGGCACCGCTGGGCAGGCGAGTTTTTATATGTGGTGCTTGTTGTAGCTCCCCCCAGTCTCCTGTCCAGTATTATTGATTAGCCCCTTGTGCTTGCCATGTCTGATTGTGGTGCACCTGTGCCTATGGGCTTCTGAGGGGTATTCCTACTGTCCCAGCTTTGCGAGCAGAGCCCCTTCCGTACAATGAGACTCTCCGGGTCTTATTTTTAGTCCATTATGGCGAATGCCCCACCCCCCCTTCCCCCCCTTCACGCAGGCGCAGGTGCGTTTTTTGCTTCCCTTAGGTTGCCAGGAGGCATGGTCGTAATGAATTCCGCATGCGCCAGTCCCGTCGCCGTTCCTGGGTTTCCGGGAGAAATGGGCGCTCCAGATCCTCAGGTGGCGCTTACCATCGTCTTTAGGACGGAATGTCAGGCGCATCGGAGGAGTCTGCTGGTTATACAATCACCGTACGAGGCTGTTGCCTGACCGTCACTCCAGGGCTCGGCCTGGTCGCTGCAGCCCGTACCCGCTTCTTTGGAGGTGCCGTCCCTCTCTGTGACTGGTGAGTACTGCGGGGAGGGTGTTTTTTGTGCAGATTTAGAATCACTGGTAGAGACGGTGTCCCTGCTTAATAGCAAAAAAAAACAAAAAAACAAAAAAAAAAACAGAGGCTTTAGGGTGGGTTTACGGAGCCTGTAGGTTACCCACACATATTTTCCTGGTGATTAGGCAATTTAGGTGCAGCCCTGAGCAACGGGTTATCATTAGCATATATGAGGTTTTCTCTGTTTACACGTTAAAAATAAATAAAAAGAACAATTAATAACCAAAATTAATATATTATAGGCATATATATATATATATATAAAAATAAAAATAAAAAATAAAAAATTTAAAATAAAACGTGGTTGAAAAGAATAAAATTATACTTATAATAAATAATTAAACACAGTAATTTTATAGGGGATGGGAGAAAAAAAAATAAAAATAATTGGAATATATATATATCACAATACATGTAAAAAATTAAGAAAAAAGATTAAAAAAAATAAAAAATAAATAAATAGATAAATAAATAAATGAAATGCAAAGTGATTGAAAAGAATGTGATTATACTAATAATAAATAATTCAACAAAATGATTTTATAGGTGATAAAAAAAAAAATATGGGAATTTATATATATATTACAATAAATGTTAAAAAATAAAAAAAATAAAAAATAAAAAAAATAAAATAAAAAAATAAAGATAAATAAAAAAATAAAATAAAACGTGATTGAAAAGAATGAAATGGTACTGATAATAAATAATTTAACAAAGCAATTTTATAGGTGATAAAAAAAAAAAAAAATTACAATAATTATTGATATATATATATATAAAAAAAAAAAAAAAAAAAAAAAATTCATATATAAATAAATACACAGGTTTGTTCTATATAGAAATTTATTACGTATGTTGATATCCTCCTGTGTGAGAAGCCTTGCTTCTATCCTGTGTCTTGTTTGTTGGCTGGCCTTTTGTGGATGTTTTTCGGGATAGATCAGTCCCGCCGGGTGTTTTCCCAATTTCCATTTCCGCGCGGAGTGTAGTAGTTTACTTCCCTGCAGTTCATAATTCTGCTTTTATGCAGCAGTCGAATTCGGTTTTTATGGATATTAAAAATAAATAAATAAATAAATAAATAAATATATGTATTTCTATCTAGATATATGTATGATGCACATTGGGAGTATGAGAGCGGTATATTTGGGTGATTTCCGGTGGAAAGTAGTTACTCCATGTTAAGTTCCTGCTTGTGTCAAGTTACTAGTTTAGGGGTAGTGTCATCGCCTCCTGATCAGTGGCCCTGGAGCTCACATCACCTTATCTACCGGGGAAGAGGTATAATAAAAAAAAAAAAACCCTATTTGGGCTTCCAAGAATGATATGACGTTCTTAGTTCATATTTCCGGGGGGAGGCGCGGTAGTAGTAATCCCTCTACATTCGCTCTATTCCTTGGGGTTTGTTGGACACATTTGGGTTTTCTTATTATGTTTGTACTGGTCAACCACTGAATGGTCCTCCTGGTAGGTCTTCACAGGTCAGCATGGTGGTTCTCCAAGCATCTTTCTACATGACTCGTTTCGCTGTACGGTTTGGTCTGGATATCCGAACGGTCTAAGTCATTGAGTTCAGGTCGATTCTGGCTACATGGGTCCGGATCCCACTCTGGGCAGCTGTGATAGAGATGCATCAGTTTCTTTGGGTTGGTTGACGTAAGGGAAGCTTAGCCCCCCCCCTTGACAAGGATGGACTAGGCTGCACAGCCCTCACAACACATGTATGCCACCTACCTTGTGGTATCTCTACCGAAATTTCATAGGCGATTCGGGGATAGTTTGGGGTGTATTAGATTTTTCGGCCCTGCAGTCCCCTTCGGCCTTTTGTTCGGGCTGATTGATAATTTCTCCAGGCTGCTTGTCTTTTCATTGTATATACGTGGCGTAGTCTGCAGCTGTAGGTCTGTGATTTAGCAGCTTGTTTTCCTGAGTGTTCTTGGGTTGGGAATGAATACATAAATGAATGACTGTACATAATGAATAATTACAACAAAAAAAAAAAAAAAAAATTTTTTTCGGTTGTTATTTCAGTAGGGGTAAGGAATATTAGTACTCTTGAGTTGGGGGTCCGTCATTCATGATGATTCGGTAAAATATTGGGCGGGTACCTCCCCTCCGCCTGGGTTGGTCTGGTAGGTAAGGTTCGTTGATATTCGTTTTAACTTCACTTATGGTGGGCTCTAATTTTTCATTAGGATAGTTTCCTCTTTGATTTTGTGGTGTTCCTTTATAAAAAAAAAAAAAAAAAAAAATCTATATGTCCATATATCTATGTATTAATAATAATGGTATATGTATATAACAGTGTTTTATGAACGATATGTATTTCGGACCTAATTTTATGATCCTCTTTGTGGGTTGAGTTTTGGGCTAATTGTTTTTTCTTTCAGGTCCTGGGTTTTCAGCGTGTTGATGGTGACCTTTCATATATCTCCAGTGCAGCGAGGATCGCATGCCCGGGGGGCAATCCTTGTTTTCGGGAGGTGAAGTCTTTGGACAGGGTTCCAGGAATTCAGGTGGTCACAACTTCTTCCGGAAGTGGTTGATGTAGCTTTGCGCCCGGGGTGCAATTATGCGGCTGCCCCTTGGTTATCCTGGAGCTCAGGACCTTATGTGTCCTGACATTCTAGTTGGGGGCCAGCAATAAAAGTAAAAAAAAAAAAAGGTTGGTGTCATTTCCTGAGTTGGTTGTTTTGGTCATACGGGGGAAGGGTTGGTTATACTATACGATGGTTTAGTACAATCCTGAAGTACATACAGGCCCCGCTGGAAGTTTTTTTTTGTGGACTTATCTCCACCTCTGCAGGCAGAGAGTTCCTTAGTTAGCTCACTGTTCTTACAGTTAAGAATCCTGCTCTATGTTTGTTTACAAACCTTCTTTCCTCCACATAAGAGGAGGTTTCATGGTTGGTCTTTGTCCTGGGAATATATGGATGGGGGAGTTGTCTTTGGATGGTTCTTTGTTATTATTGGCATAGTTATTAGTCCTCCCCTTTTCTAAAGTGTATAACCCTAATGTTGATCATCTTTCAGGGTCCTGTAGTTCCCCCATTCCAGTTATTACTTTAGTTGCCCTCCTCTGAACCCTCTCCAGCTCTGCTATGTCTGCCTTTGTTCACAAGGGCACAGAACTGTACACAGTCCTCCATGTGTGGGCTAAAGTGGTAGGACTATGTTATCATCACGGGCATCTAGGCCTCCCGTTTGTCATGCGACCCATTATCTTATTGGCTTTGGTTTGTTAAGGGGGAACTGTTGGCATCTTCCGCTTGGATGTTAGTTGGGGCAATTTCTTTTCAGCTGGTTGTAAGGGTTTCAACAGACTTGGCTCTGCTGGGTGGTGGTCGGAGCCCCGTTTGGAGAACGGGTCTCCTTCGTGGCGGCATTTGAGTTCAGCAGAGATATGGTGGTGGCAGATGGCGTACTTGCCCGCTGGGAGTCCAGCGGTTGGCATACCGCTCTGATGATTACGGTTTAACTTGCCCGCTGGGAGTCCGGCGTTTGGCATACCGCTCCGTTATTATGGTTTATTAAGGTTTGCCGCTTTAATAAAGAAGCTGTGGCCGATCACCACCCAGCAATAAAAGTGACACAGTTGTCAGTGTTTTTGTTATGGGTCATGGTTGGGTAAAGGGGCCAGGGGTGAGTAAATGGTGGTCCCCTTCCCCTTCTTCCCTAGATACCAGCAGTCTATCCAGTGTAGTGTTGTTGCATCGACCAGGACCCCAGGAGCAATATGTGAGCATAGTGGGACAATAAGTGTAGCAGTTGTTTACTTATGGTTAGCAGAGGTCCCTGGGCCAGTGAATGGAAGGAAAGCACCAGTTCTTTTGGGGCACACTCTGTGGTCTAGGGACTCCTGCCAGATGGTGGTTGAGGTGCCCTTGGTGGTATGGTTTTTAGGAGCAGGGTAGGCAGGGTCCCTGGTGTTTGTGATGCCAGCACCGTTAGGTGCAGATGAGGTGATGGAAAACAAGTAGAGTCAATGGCTGATAAATAACCAGAACTTTACTTAAACCAATTGCCTTGAGGTAGATACAACTCCAGAAAAAAGTGCTTCAGCTTACAGTGATGAGGTTGAGCTGCAGTTCCAGACAACAGGCCTGGTTAGTGGTGCATACAGGCCTCACTTAAGAGGGTGTCTTGCTTAGCTGTGCCTCGCTTACTCTTACTAGACTTCCAGGTACTTGGATCCTTAGAAAATTCTCATTTAGCTTCTTCAACCTACAAGGCGGTCTCCCTCACGGCAGGCATCAATCTTCTGCTCCATTATTTGTAAAGGTCGCCTCACACAAAAATCCACTACGTCTTCTGTTAGAATGTGGTAATGCCAAATAATCCTGTACTCTAGGTCTGTGGTACTTTGGTATTGGTTCCTTTCTAACTTCCCCCAGCTGGCAAGTGCCAAGGGGACACACATCAGCTACTGGTGTCACTTCACTCTCCTCTCTTCAACTCCTCAACTTAACCTAACTTCCTGTTACTTATATATGATGTTATGGCACCATCTAGTGGTAACTAAAGTGTAGTGCGGGGACCAGCCTGCTGTTAGGAATGTGTAGCTTAGTACATGTAAAATAGACATTGGCATATAATGACACGATGAAAGATTTAGGGACCCACTACTAGTACGGAGTGGGACATTGCACTGTGACCAGCCCAAACACGGCTAATCCCAGTCAATCGAAGCAGCCAGTGACGACTAGCATATTTGAGATGAACCATCCACATTATAGCATCTGCAACCACATGTTGTGGGGTTTGCTGCAAGCGACTGTGCTAGTGAGACTGTGTCCTGCATTACTAGCTAGAGAATTGCTAGTGAGGAACTGTGTTACTGCCTTATTCTTCTACCATACTTTGCTACCATGTCAGTAGTCAGATAATGTAATACACCTGCTAGTCCTGCAGTATCTAGCATTACCTTAACCATACCGTTCTCAGTACCATACTTCTTTGGAAAACCATGGTTGCCAAATACCATTAACCACTATACTTGGTGCACTTTGCTGCCATCTACTGGTCATTATTATATTTGGTTATGAAGTTATATATGCTGTAATTCATTATGTCATTCATCTTGTAACTCTTCCTCTTCTGTGAGTTAACGTCCTGTGTCCTTCATTCTTTTCCTGTTTGCCAGGCATTCCTCACTTTGCTGGAGAGGGTTTTCCTTTTACCTCTATCATAATTTCTCAAGGTGTATTCAATAAATTACCTAAAGGCATATCCCTTGAATCTCTATCACTGGAATTCTCCATGGAACTGGTGTCACTAGGGGAATGATTATGGCGAGTTTACTATCTTCCATTGCTTGTACAAGAGATTTCCACTCACACTCATCACAGACTTACTGTATCTCACGTACATCGGTGGCAGAATACTCTGCTTGCCATCCAGCACCTTGGGTCCACATGAGGTACTTAACCCAGACCACACTTTGAATAAGGGCCATTGCTAGGTTAAAACATTCAGGGCCTGGGCCCCTGATGTTTTGTCCAAGGCCCTGAATGCCCTGCCTGCCAGCTAGATACAACTGTATTGCTGTCCTCAGGACGGCAATACAATTGAATCTAATGCACTGGAAGAGCTGAAGGACCTGTGATGACATCATAGGTCATGTAACTAGTAAAACAGGTAGTGGTTGAGAAGGACCTGCGATGATGTCACCATCATGTGACCAGTGCAGGAGAGGACGACAGTGAAAAGAAGAAGAAGCTGTGGGGATGTCTGCTACATGAGGAGAGGTAATTAAAGGGAGAGGCAGAGCAATGCTGGGAGTTGTGGTTATTTAACTGGGACTGTATGTTAGGGCTAAAGAGAGAGATGTTATTTACATGGAACTGTATGTTGAAGTTGTGAGATGGAGAAACAGTCACCATTGTCTGAATACTGTGTATATGAATACTGATTCATTAGCATCGTCATTCTGTTCTTTAACAACTAGATGTCGCTGTTTCTTAACACAGCTAACATATTGCAAGTGTTTGAATATTCATAGGAGGTGGGGTTGGACAGTCTGGAGAAGAAGCAGGAAGCAGACATCTTAGGAGAGAGTCTGGAGTACAGAATTCGGTTGCATCCAGGCGTCAGGGAGTCCTGGAGTGATCAGAGTTTCAGCTGGAGGCTGATCCTAGTCCAAGTCCCAAGGTTCGTCCAGAGGAAGAGGATTGTTTCCAGGAAGGCTGTTAGCAGCTTTGGAACAAAATGCTATCTTCTCTGCAGGGCTTCACGTGTGCTGAAGTAACTTGCTACTCTCCATGTTAACAACATCGGATGAAAAACATACCCGGGTAGGTAAGACAGCTCATGCACGCACCTCAATATACGATTGGCGCCTAAAGTACTAGAGACTGAGACCAAACCTGCCGGTAGTTAGTTATTGTTGCTGTGTGTCAGGCTACAAAGAGTTGCTTCTTATTTATCACAGGGACCTAACAGTTAAAGTTGTGGTTCACTCCGGAGAACAGAGAAGACTTCACCATAATCTCCAGTTATGCCAGCGTGTTTATCGGGAGTGCTATCTTAGGCACGTGCCACATTACCAGTTTTGTGCAAAAGGGAGGGGGAAATTACTGTATAGGCCTGTAATGACCGGTGTCACACACAGGGAGGGAAAAGGGAAAGCCCTGCCCAAGGGAGAGGGAAAGGTGGTGACCCCTAACTCACCTTGCGGCTGGCACCTGACTGCCCTGACGTCCCTAGATGGGTTCCTCACCCGTGCGGCGATCACGTGCCTAAACCCTGGCTTTCCCTGAAATGAGCCCTAGATAGTGAACGGGCCGGTGGGATCGCTAGTCCTCACCACTGACACTAAGAGGGAAACACCAGGGAGAGGACAGACAAACACAAACACCCAGGTGGACGACAACAACTGTCCACAAAGGTCCAACAGGGATCCGGAGGGTAGCGTTCTGAATCAACAGTCAGAGAACGCAGCAACACAGCTCCAGTGGGTCAGGATAGATGTCCAGGCAGGAAGCTCTATATCTGGCAACCAGAGAAGTGTGAGAGGGGAATATAAGGAGGTTGGGAGTGCTGGACAAGGAACAGCTGAGGAGAAGGAGCTACGGATCCCTGAGTGAGACAAAAGGGTTTGCAAAGCAAACCCAGAAAGCTACCATAAGGAAAACAGCCCTATCTTAAATAGAGCGTGCAGCCAACCGCTGCGACTTCCTGACCCCGGGTATAACGGAGTCAGGCGTGGTTCTCGATACCCTCATGACAAGGCCGGTAAGATTGTAAACTGCTGTGTCGCACCGTGGGCTAGCCTGTATCTGACACACACACACACACACGATTGTTCCTGCTCTTCAGTGTAATAACAGGTATGGTGAGGCAGAGTTAGCTCTGCTCGCAGTAGGTAAATTGCGGAGGGCGCCGTGCTGTGCGACACAGGGGTCTCAGCCTCCGGGCTGAGTGTATGTAATCTGATTTTATGTTCACTGCAATTGGGGCTGTGTTTGATAACCCGTTACAGTAAAAAGTCTGTTTTACAAAAGCTGGTGTCAGAGTTGCTTTTCTCGTTCGTGTCTTCGCTGTATCCTGGGGAGCCCAACCCGTTACATGGCTTACAGAGGTGGCTGTGGGAGGGGGTCATGTTATTTACATGGGACTGTATGTTGAAGGCAGCTGGGGGAGGGAGTGATGTTATTTACATGGGACTGAATGTTGAGGGGGTGATGTTTACATGGGAATGCTTGTTGGAAGGGACCAGGGGAGGAGGTGATATTTACATGGGACTGTATTTTGGAGGGGGCTGTAGATAGAGAGTGATGTTATTTACAAGGGACTGTATATTGGACGGGGCTGAAGGGATGTGAGTGATGTTATTTACATGGGACTCTATGGCGGAGGGACGGAAATAGTGATATTAACAGGGGACTATATATTGGAGGGGCTGAAGGGAGAGGAGTGATGTTATTTGCATGGGATTGTATGGTGGAATAAGGAATATAACTGCAGGGGGCATTGTAAAAACTGGGGGCACTTCAGGGTGAGCATTATAACAGTAGGGGGCAGTATATATACTGGGGGCCCTATAGGGGTATTATAAATCCAGGAGACATTATAGGCGTTCTTACAACTGGGGGCTCTATAGGAGGGACTTATAGATCCACTTTATTTCTACTAAGAGCACTATGGGGGGTCTTATTACTACTGAGGGGTCTGCAGAGAGCTTTATTACCACTGGAGGAACAATAGGGGGCCTTATTTGTACCAGAGACTCTGAGGGCATTATTAATACTGGAGGGCTATTCTACTAATGGGGGCACTCTTGGGGAGCATTATCACGGTTGGGGGCACTGTAGGGGGCAGTATTACTAATGAGGGTATTATAGAAGGGAATTACTTTTGGTGGGACTATGAGGAGTATTATTACTATGGGGTATGATGATAGAAAAGTGAGGAAGCTATAAGGCTACATTCACACTCGCATTTGGTGCAGATCCATCATGGATCTGCACAGATCGGATCCGTTCAGATAATACAAACATCTGCATCCGTTCAGAACGGATCCATTTGTATTATCTTTAACATAGCAATGATGAATCCGTCTTGAACACCATTGAAAGTTAATGGAGGACGGATCCGTTTTCAATTGTGCCAGATTGTGTCATAGAAAACAGATCCGTCCCCATTGACTTACATTGTGTGCCAGGACGGATCTGTTTGGCTCAGTTTCGTCAGACGGACACCGAAACGCTGCAGGCCGCCTCCAGAGCGGAATAGAGGAGGAACGGAGGCAAACTGATGCCTTCTGAGCGGATCCTTTTCCATTCAGAATGCATTAGGGCTAAACTGATCCGTTTTGGACGCTTTGGAGAGCCCTGAACGAATCTCACAAACGGAAAGCCAAAACGCCAGTGTGAAAGTAGCCTAAGATGTCCGTGTGTCACACTCTGCAGAGACGAGGCGGCTGAGAGAAGTGTCCGGACCAAATGCAGAAGATGATGACAGAGAAGATCTACATCCGAGGAGACGTCACCTGGAGGCCTTGGATGGGACAGGTATGTGCTGCTGTATAGCGAGTACAGCAAAGTGCGGTGTGCGGGTGGGGGGAGGGTCGATTTAGAGAAATGGGCCATATTGCGCACTATTTCCACTGTTACTGGGGTGGTGTATTTCAGACTGGTGCCCTGTCTTGTTGATATGTTCGGACATGGTTTTACCATCTGTGAACTGTTACGCCCTCCTGTGGCATTGTTTTGGGCAAAAAACAGGAACACCGACACGTTTGTAGCTTGTGCGTCAGACTGTTGCTAGTTTATTTTGCAAGTTGCTCAAAAATAACAAACAAAACCAAAATAACAATAGCCGTTTGGCTCCTGCCTATCTCACTGGCAGCCCTAGCTAAACTCATAACACAAAGAGCATTTTCAAGGGGAAAACAGAGCAACTTACAGTTCAGCAGTTAGGTGGAGAAGCGACCGCTCTCAGAGCTCCTGGGCTTCTCAAACAGACTGCGCACACTCCCAGAGAGAGAGCTCCTAGGCTTCTCAAACAGACTGCGCACACTCCCAGAGAGAGAGCTCCTAGGCTTCTCAAACAGACTGCGCACACTCCCAGAGAGAGAGCTCCTGGGCCAGGGCTGCTGACTTAATTAGTCCATCTGTGTGAGCAGTCCCCCAGGCAGGTAAAACCCGGACTGGTGGTCAGGGAACCCACCCAACTCTTCCCTGACCGGCTCCAGGACCCTAAACTGGATTTCTTTTTCCCAGGAAGCTTCTAGAAACAAAGAAAACCAAACCTTCCTGGAGCCTTTTAACACATGAAGTGCCGGAAACTTGGTGCAATGTACACACCGTCCAGCACTTTCTCTGCCAAACATTGTGACACCCTGTCACACATCTCACAAAGAGACGTTGTAATGTCGCCTAGAAGCAATGACACAAGGCATAATCAATTATATAGCATATTTGAAACGTCACCTTTGCCTTGACGAGATGTTCTGACGCGGTCTATATTCTCCAGTAAATGCATCGAGGTATGATCATTATCATGAGATGGTGGTTGTAATAACATCGCCATGTATTGTATACGGATGTAACAGGGTTAACGGTCACACTTGGCGTGTTATCACATCTAGTTGTGACTGTTAACTCTGCTGCATCTGTACAGCATGGTATTGTCTTATAGCTTGGAAAGCGTGGTCTTCAGCCTCAGGCCCAGAACGTTGCTTAATGTATAGCAATAAGTCGGATGCACGTTACGGCTGCACGAATAAACTGACCCGCTCTCATTGCAACCTTGGTAAGCTGTCTCACTTTGGAGCAGATGGAATTTTCTGGTTGTGATGGTGGTGAGAGAACGGTAGACGAGCCCGCACCAACAGCCACACCAATCGGAGTGTCCTGTCTCCACCTGGAGAGACACTATAAGCAGTAGTCGGTTGCCCCAGGCCCGGCATCGCTGAGGGGCCCAACGCCGACCCAAACACCCACAAACTATGGCGAGGCACGGGAGCGCATAGTTCCCTGCCCCACTGACGCCATAGGCTGAAGGCCTAGTAGGCCTGAAGCTTATGTGGTAGTAAAATCCCGGCGCAGGCGGGCGTAATGACATCATCGCGCCGCGCCTGTACCCAGACGCAGCACACTGACATGTTTGTGCAGCGCGCCTGCACCATCGATGAGTGAGCGCCAACTGGGACACAGGTAAGTATTAGCTTTTATTTATTTTGTTTTTTGTGTGCCAACTGACAACTTTGGGGGACATTACTGAAGAGACAGTGGGGGGCAAACTACTACGTGGGGGCAAATTACTAGTGGGGAGAAATTAGTACTCTGGGGGACATTTAATACTGTGGGGGCAAATTACTACCATGGGGGTAATAAATACTGTGGGGTCAGTGTGGAGAAATTAATACTGTGGGGGGCAAATTACTTAATGGATGGCAGTGACAGGGCAAATTATCTAATGGGGGTAGTGTGGGGGGTTATTACTTGATGGGGGCAGTGCAGGGGGCAAATTACTTAATAAATGGGCAACTACAGTACCCTGAAAGATTATCAACATTAGGGTTATTCACGTTAGAAAAAAGACGACTGAGAGGAGATCTAATTACTATGTATAAATATATCAGGGGTCAGTACAGAGATCTCTCCCATCATCTATGTATCCCCAGGACTGTGACTGTGACGAGGGGACATCCTCTGCGTCTGGAGGAAAGAAGGTTTGTACACAGACATAGAAGAGGATTCTTTACGGTAAGAGCAGTGAGACTATGGAGCTCTCTGCCTGAGGAGGTGGTGATGGTGAGTACAATAAAGGAATTCAGGAGGAGCCTGGATGTATTTCTGGAGTGTAATAATATTACAGGCTATAGATACTAGAGAGGAGTCGCTGATCCAGGGAGTTATTCTGATGTCCTGATTGGAGTCGGGAAGGAATTTCTTTCTCCTTATGTGGGGAAAATTGGCTTCTACCTCACCTTTTTTTTTTTTGCCTTCATCTGGATCAAATTGCAGGATGACAGGCAGAACTGGATGGACAAATGTCTTTTTTCGGCCTTATGTACAATGTTACTATTAAGGGCAGTGTGTGGGGTTATTACTATATGGAGGCAGTGTGGGGGAAATTACTATATGGAGCAGTGTGGGGGAAATTACTATATGGGGGCAGTGTGGGGGAAATTACTATATGGGGCAGTGTGGGGGAAATTACTATATGGAGCAGTGTGGGGGAAATTACTATATGGGGCAGTGTGGGGAAATTACTATATGGGAGCAGGTGTGGGGGAAATTACTATATGGGGGCAGTGTGGGGGGAAATTACTATATGGGGCAGTGTGGGGAAATTACTAATGGTGCAGTGTGGGGGAAATTACTATATGGGGCATTGTGGGGGGAAATTACTATATGGGGCAGTGTGGGGGAAATTACTATATGGGGGCAGTGGGGGGGAAATTACTATATGGGGCAGTGTGGGGGAAATTACATATATGGGGCAGTGTGGGGAAATTACTATATGGGCAGTGGTGGTGGAATTACTATATGTGCAGTGTGGGGGAAATTACTATATGGAGCAGTGTGGGGGGAAATGACTGTATGGGAGCAGTGTAGGGGGAAATGACTATATAGGGGCAGTGTGGGGGAAATTACTATATTGGGGGCAGTGTGGGGTAAAAAATTAACTATATGGGGTCAGTGTGGGGGAAATTCTATATGAGGGCAGTGTTGGGGAAATTACTATATGGAGGCAGTGGTGGGGGAAATTACTTATATGGAGCAGTGTGGGGAAATTACTATATGGAGCAGTGTGGGTGAAATTACTATATGGGGCAGTGTGGGGGAAATTACTATATGGGCAGTGTGGGGGAAATTACTATGGGGCAGTGTGGGGGAAATTACTATATGGGGCAGTGTGGGGGAAATTACTATAGGGGCAGTGTGGGGGAAATTACTATATGGGGCAGTGTGGGAAATTACTATATGGAGCTGTGGGGGAAATTACTATATGGGGCAGTGTGGGGGAAATTACTTATGGGGCAGTGTGGGGGAAATTACTATATGGGGCAGTGTGGGGGAAATTACTATATGGGGCAGTGTGGGGGAAATTACTATATGGGGCAGTGTGGGGGAAATTACTATATGGGGCAGTGTGGGGGAAATTACTATATGGGGCAGTGTGGGGGAAATTACTATATGGGGCAGTGTGGGGGAAATTACTATATGGGGCAGTGTGGGGGGAATTACTATATGGGCAGTGTGGGGAAATTACTATATGGGGCAGTGTGGGGGAAATTACTATATGGGCAGTGTGGGGGAAATTACTATATGGGGCAGTGTGGGGGGAAATTACTATATGGGAGCAGTGTGGGGAAATTACTATATGGGGCAGTGTGGGGGAAATTACTATATGGGAGCAGTGTGGGGGAAATTACTATATGGGGGCAGTGTGGGGGCCAAATTACTATATGGGGCAGTGTGGGGGAAATTACTATATGGAGGCAGTGTGGGGGAAATTACTATATGGAGCAGTGTGGGGGAAATTACTATATGGAGCAGTTGTGGGGAGGAAATTACTATGGGGCAGTGTGGGGGAAATTACTATATGGGGCAGCAGTGTGGGGGAAATTACTATATGGGAGCAGTTGTGGGGAAATTACTATATGGGGCAGTGTGGGGGAAATTACTATATGGGGCAGTGTGGGGGAAATTACTATATGGGAGCAGTGTGGGGGAAATTACTATGGAGCAGTGTGGGGGAAATTACTATATGGGGCAGTGTGGGGGGAAATTACTATATGGGGCAGTGTGGGGGAATTACTATATGGGGCAGTGTGGGGGAAATTACTATATGGGAGCAGTGTGGGGGAAATTACTATATGGGGCAGTGTGGGGGAAATTACTATATGGGGCAGTGGGGGGAAATTACTATATGGGGCAGTGTGGGGGAAATTACTATATGGGGCAGTGTGGGGGAAATTACTATATGGGGCAGTGGGGGAAATTACTATATGGGGCAGTGTGGGGGAAATTACTATATGGGGCAGTGTGGGGAAATTACTATATGGGGCAGTGTGGGGGAAATTACTATATGGGGCAGTGTGGGGAAATTACTATATGGGCAGTGTGGGGGAAATTACTATATGGGGCAGTGGGGGGAAATTACTATATGGGGCAGTGTGGGGGAAATTACTATATGGGGCAGTGGGGGAAATTACTATATGGGGCAGTGTGGGGGAAATTACTATATGGGGCAGTGTGGGGGAAATTACTATATGGGGCAGTGTGGGGGAAATTACTATATGGGGCAGTGTGGGGAAATTACTATATGGGGCAGTGTGGGGGAAATTACTATATGGGGCAGTGTGGGGGAAATTACTATATGGGGCAGTGTGGGGGAAATTACTATGGGGGCAGTGTGGGGGAAATTACTATATGGGGCAGTGTGGGGAAATTACTATGGGGCAGTGTGGGGGAAATTACTATATGGGGCAGTGTGGGGAAATTACTATATGGGGCAGTGTGGGGGAAATTACTATATGGGGCAGTGGGGGAAATTACTATATGGGCAGTGTGGGGGAAATTACTATATGGGGCAGTGTGGGGGAAATTACTATATGGGGCAGTGGGGGAAATTACTATATGGGCAGTGTGGGGAAATTACTATATGGGGCAGTGTGGGGGAAATTACTATATGGGGCAGTGTGGGGGAAATTACTATATGGGGCAGTGTGGGGAAATTACTATATGGGGCAGTGTGGGGGAAATTACTATGGGGCAGTGTGGGGGAAATTACTATATGGGGCAGTGTGGGGGAAATTACTATATGGGGCAGTGTGGGGAAATTACTATATGGGGCAGTGTGGGGAAATTACTATAGGGCAGTGTGGGGGAAATTACTATATGGGGCAGTGTGGGGGAAATTACTATAGGGGCAGTGTGGGGAAATTACTATATGGGGCAGTGTGGGGGAAATTACTATATGGGGCAGTGTGGGGGAAATTACTATATGGGCAGTGTGGGGGAAATTACTATAGGGGCAGTGGGGGGAAATTACTATATGGGGCAGTGTGGGGGAAATTACTATATGGGGCAGTGTGGGGGAAATTACTATATGGGGCAGTGTGGGGGAAATTACTATATGGGGCAGTGTGGGGAAATTACTATATGGGCAGTGGGGGATTACTATATGGGGCAGTGTGGGGGAAATTACTATATGGGGCAGTGTGGGGGAAATTACTATATGGGGCAGTGTGGGAAATTACTATATGGGGCAGTGGGGGGAATTACTATATGGGGCAGTGTGGGGGAAATTACTATATGGGGCAGTGTGGGAAATTACTATATGGGGCAGTGGGGGAAATTACTATATGGGGCAGTGGGGGAAATTACTATATGGGGCAGTGTGGGAAATTACTATATGGGGCAGTGGGGGGAAATTACTATAGGGCAGTGTGGGGGAAATTACTATGGGGCAGTGTGGGGGAAATTACTATATGGGGGCAGTGTGGGGGAAATTACTATATGGGCAGTGTGGGGAAATTACTATATGGGGCAGTGTGGGGGAAATTACTATATGGGGCAGTGTGGGGAAATTACTATAGGGGGTGTGGGGAAATTACTATATGGGCAGTGGGGGAAATTACTATATGGGCAGTGTGGGGGAAATTACTATATGGGCAGTGTGGGGGAAATTACTATAGGGCAGTGTGGGGGAAATTACTATATGGGGCAGTGTGGGGGAAATTACTATATGGGGCAGTGTGGGGGAAATTACTATATGGGGCAGTGTGGGAAATTACTATGGGGCAGTGTGGGGGAATTACTATATGGGGCAGTGTGGGGGAAATTACTATATGGGGCAGTGTGGGGGAAATTACTATATGGGGCAGTGTGGGTTAAATTACTATATGGGGCAGTGTGGGGAAAATTACTATATGGGGGCAGTGGCGGGAAAATTACTATATGGGGCAGTGTGGGTTAAATTACTATATGGGGCAGTGTGGGGGAAATTACTATATGGGGCAGTGTGGGGGAAATTACTATATGGGGGCAGTGTGGGGGAAATTACTATATGGGGCAGTGTGGGGGAAATTACTTGATGGGGCAGTGTGGGGGAAATTACTATATGGAGGCAGTGTGGGGGGAAATTACTATATGGGGGCAGTGTGGGGGAAATTACTATATGGGGCAGTGTGGGGGAAATTACTAGATGTACGCCAGCCTGAACCTCCACGGTATTGTCAGAGCGTCTATTGCCAGGGGGTTGTCCTCCCTGTATAGGGAACAGAACCTCTGTACCTTTGCGTTGAACTTGGTCGCCATGAGATCTACCTCTGGCATTCCCCCATCTGAGGACTAATTGTTTGAAGATCTCCGGATGTAGTGACCATTCCATGGTCGGTAGGCCGCGACTTAGGCGGTCCGCGATGACGTTCAGGGAGCCTCGGATGTGAGTGGCGGATAGATGGGATAAGTTCAGCTCTGCCCACCGCAGAATTACCCCAATCTCGGAAAGAAGGGGTAAGGATCTTGTGCCTCCCTGCTTGTTTATATAAAGCACGGCAGTCATGTTGTCTGACTGGACTTTCACTGCTTTGCCCCGAATCTGAGGGGCGAAGTGAAGGAGGGCTAGCCGGATAGCACGCATCTCGCGGAGGTTCGAAGAAAGATGCCGCTCCTGAGGAGACCAGGATCCCCGAACTGGGGACCCGTCTAGATGAGTGCCCCAGCCTACTAGGGACGCGTCCGTGGTCAAAGATGGAACCACCATCTGAGGGAATTTCGGGTTTGGATGGATAGGGAGCACAGGGAATCTAGCCCCATAGGGCTGCCGTTCCATTTGTTTAAGACCTCCGACTGAAGGGGTCGGAGGTGCCATAAAGCCCAAGGGACTGCATCCGCAGCCGCTGACATGAGCCCCACCATCTTCATGAGGGTCCGTATGGAGACTCGTCGTGGTACATAAAGGAACCTTGCTTGGGCCTGAATCCGCGTTCTTCTTTCTGGTGTCAACTGGAGGGACATCTCCAGAGAGTCGATTATGAATCCTAGATAATGGATAGAAGTCGAAGGGCTCACGTTCGACTTCTGCCAGTTGATAATCCAGCCCAGGCAGAGCAGAAAGGAAATTGCGGCATGAAGATGATGGGAAAGCAGAGGGACTGAAGGGGCTAGAAGAAGCCAGTCGTCCAGGTAAGGGATAATGGTCAGACCTTGGAGTCTCAATGCTGCTACTACCGATACTACCACCTTGGTGAGGATCAGGGGGGCAGACGAAATTCCGAAGGGAAGGGCGGCAAACTGGAAATGTCTGCACACTCCTGATATCTGGACCGCGATTCTGAGAAATTTCCGGGAGGAAGGATGGATCGGGATGTGGAGGTAAGCGTCTTTGAGGTCCAGAGTGGCCATCACATCCCCAGGGCTGAGGAGGTGGCTGACTGACCTTATGGTTTCCATGCGGAATCTGGTCCTCCTTATGAAACGATTGAGATATCTCAAATCTATAATCATCCGAAGATCTCCCGTCTTTTTGGGTACCAGGAATACTGGAGAATAAATCCCTAGACCCTTCTCCCCTGCCGGTACCTCCTCCAGGGCTCCCTTGGAAAGGTAGTCTTGAATATAGGCTTCCAAGATCCTTTGCCTGGCCGGCAAAAAACTGCGTGTAGCAATGAATCTTCCTGGGGGGAGAGAAACAAGGTCTATTAGATAGCCTGTGGCTACTATATTTCGGACCCAGGGATCCAGGATTTCCTGGGCCCATACGTGCCTGAAGAAAAAAAGACGCCCCCCTACAGGGAGGTGGGGGAGGGGTACGGGAAATCCAGAGGCGTAACGACAGGGATAGCAGGGTTTATCCAAGAGCCTCTGAGAGGCCCATAGTCAGGAGGGCTTTGCCTCCCTAGTGGGTTTGCGGGAGCGTCTAGAAAACTTTCTAGACGGCCCCCCCCCAATCTCTACGTCCAGCCTGCTGTCCTGGTCGGCCCCCGCGGGCTTGTCTGCCCCTGCCTCGAAAGGGCTGTTGGGGGAGACTCTTCCCCTTCTTATCTGAAAGACCCTCCATAATGGTGTCTAATTCGGATCCAAATAGACGACCTGGTTCAAAGGGGAGCCCACAGAGGTTATACTTGGACGCATTGTCTGCATTCCAAGGTTTTAGCCACAGAGGTCTCCTAGCGGCAGACACTAAAGCCATTGTCTTAGCCGCCAATTTTAGCTGAAGTTGGGTCGTATCACATAGAAAATCCATGGCCAAATTGACGGATTTAAAGGCAGCGAGGATATCGTCGCGAGAGACACTCTGGTCGACATCCGTCTGGATCTGATTCAGCTTAGCTCTCAGGAAGGAAGAAACCTCTGTGGCAGCAATGGATGTCGAGGCCGAGGCTGCGGCCGCCGAGTAACCCCTTCTGAGGGTGCACTCTGCCCTCCTATCTAGAGGGTCCTGCAGACTAGACCCATCGTCTGCAGGAACCAGAGTGCGCCTGGACAACTTGGCAATCGCCATGTCCACCTTAGGAATGGAACCCCATGATTCCACTAAGGGTTTAGCCATTGTGAACATTAGCTTGAATTTCCTGGTAAGGACTGGGCCTTTCTCTGGCTTTTTCCACTCTGTGCGCATCACAGAGAGAAGGGTCTCATCTGCCCTAAAGACCCGCTGGGTCCGGCAGGCAGGATCGGAAGACTCCCCTACGTCAACATCATGGTCCCCCAACCTGATGGACTTTAGAAGCTTCTGTGTCTTTTCAGGTGGAAAGAAACAAGAAGTCGATTCTTCCTCATCAGAGGAAGATGACCCCACAGAAAGGGGCATTGGTCTATCGGTGGGGGCGGCCACCTCCATAGGAGTTTGAGAGGGAATAGGTAGCCTCTCATTAAGAAGACGTACGACCCCTTTAATGGAGTCGTCAACATAAGTTTTGGCCCACTGGTACATGTCCTGCATCGAAGGTTCTGTAGCAGTGGTGGAACGGCAACTGTCACACCTGGAAAAAGGGCAGCTCTCGTCAAGAGGCGTATTACAGTCATAACAAGCCAGGTGTCTCCTCTTGGTCGCGGACTTCCGTGGCTGATCGGGCTCTCTGGGAGAGGCCATAGCTGAAAATAGAAAGGAAAAATTAAAGCATCCTAAAAAAATAAGGGAAACCATCCATTTGATTTAGGAGCACAAACCAGAGGAGAAGCCAATACAATGATAAGCTGAAAAGCAAAGAAACCAGTCTGATAGCACTATCTCACAATAGCAGGAGACTCTGGAGCTAGCTTGTGAAAGCAATGCAGCCAGAGACCGGCTGAAGGAAATCAGGGAGCTTATAACAGAGAAGCTCCGCCCAGGGGAGTGGTTTGCATGATAACCGCTCCCTCCTAATGATACTGCTATCCACACCTGTTCCCTTAGAAAAAAGGCTTAAGCCTAAGAGAGGAGAGAAACCTCACACACACATCCCCCCCTGGAATAGAACCCTGGCCGCAAACACAGCCTGCAGGACGCAGACGGCCGGGCCGAGAGACCGGAAGTGACGCCGCGGCTAGGTTCGCGTCACTTCCGGACATGGCGGCGCCCATGCAGTGGAGCGCCACCGAGTCGCATCGCAGGAGGGGACACAGCAGAGGCAAGCATGCCAGGTATCGCAAGGCGAAAAATGTAAAAAAATAAGGCGCAGCATATAAGCGCTCTTAGATAAATTAGGAAAAAAGAGGAGACAAGAGTGACTCAAATGAAGTCAGAAAAAAAACGTCTCCAACTCCCCAAAGGAGAGAGAAAACTCGCCAGTCCACCTGTCCAAAGGACAGAAAAAAACACGGTGGGCTGGGGGATGAACCCCTCCCTTTAAGGGAGCTGGAGTTCTTTTATTGGTTTATTCTTTTGGGCTCATTAAAAATTCCGCCGTTCCTACCAGTCCACGGGGGGCAGTTAACCCCATCTGTGCTGCTGGTAAGACGTAAGGGAATTACTATATGGGGGCTATTCCATGGGGGCTATTCCATGCATCCACTACTCTCTCAGTAAAGGAATACTTCCTGATATTACTATTAAACCTTTGCCCCTCTAATTTAAAACTATGTCCTCTTGTAGCAGTTTTTCTTCTTTTAAATATTCTCTCCTCTTTTACCTTGTTGATTCCCTTTATGTATTTAAGGGAACATGGGGACAGTGTGGGGGAAATTACTATATGGGGCAGTGTGGGGGAAATTACTATATGGGGCAGTGTGGGGGAAATTACTATATGGGGCAGTGTGGGGGAAATTACTATATGGGGCAGTGTGGGGGAAATTACTATATGGGGCAGTGTGGGGGAAATTACTATATGGGGGCAGTGTGGGGGAAATTACTATATGGGCAGTGTGGGGGAAATTACTATATGGGGCAGTGTGAGGGAAATTACTATATGGGGCAGTGTGGGGGAAATTACTATATGGTGCAGTGTGGGGGAAATTACTATATGGGGCAGTGTGGGGGAAATTACTATATGGGGCAGTGTGGGGGAAATTACTATGTGGGGCAGTGTGGGGGAAATTACTATATGGGGCAGTGTGGGGGAAATTACTATATGGGGCAGTGTGGGGGAAATTACTATATGGGGCAGTGTGGGGGAAATTACTATATGGGGCAGTGTGGGGGAAATTACTATATAGGGCAGTGTGGGGGAAATTACTATATGGGGCAGTGTGGGGGAAATTACTATATGGGGCAGTGTGGGGGAAATTACTATATGGAGCAGTGTGGGGGAAATTATTATATGGGGCAGTGTGAGGGAAATTACTATATAGGGCAGTGTGGGGGAAATTACTATATGGAGGCAGTGTGGGGGAAATTACTATATGGGGCAGTGTAGGGGAAATTACTATATGGGGCAGTGTAGGGGAAATTACTATATGGGGCAATGTGGGGGAAATTACTATATGGGGCAATGTGGGGGAAATTACTATATGGAGCAGTGTGGGGGAAATTACTATATGGAGCAGTGTGGGGGAAATTACTATATGGGGCAGTGTGGGGGAAATTACTATATGGGAGCAGTGTGGGGGAAATTACTATATGGAGCAGTGTGGGGGAAATTACTATATGGGGCAGTGTGGGGGAAATTACTATATGGGGCAGTGTGGGGGAAATTACTATATGGGGCAGTGTGGGGGAAATTACTATATGGGGCAGTGTGGGGGAAATTACTATATGGGGCAGTGTGGGGGAAATTACTATATGGGGCAGTGTGGGGGAAATTACTATATGGGGCAGTGTGGGGGAAATTACTATATGGGGCAGTGTGGGGGAAATTAATATATGGGGCAGTGTGGGGGAAATTAATATATAGGGCAGTGTGGGGGAAATTACTATATGGGGCAGTGTGGGGGAAATTACTATATGGGGCAGTGTGGGGGAAATTATTATATGGGGCAGTGTGAGGGAAATTACTATATGGGGCAGTGTGGGGGAAATTACTATATGGGAGCAGTGTGGGGGATTTACTATATAGGGCAGTGTGGGGGAAATTACTATATGGAGGCAGTGTGGGGGAAATTACTATATGGGGCAGTGTAGGGGAAATTACTGTATGGGGCAATGTGGGGGAAATTACTATATGGAGCAGTGTGGGGGAAATTACTATATGGAGCAGTGTGGGGGAAATTACTATATGGAGCAGTGTGGGGGAAATTACTATATGGAGCAGTGTGGGGGAAATTACTATATGGGGCAGTGTGGGGGAAATTACTATATGGGGCAGTGTGGGGGAAATTACTATATGGGGCAGTGTGGGGGAAATTACTATATGGAGCAGTGTGGGGGAAATTACTATATGGGGCAGTGTGGGGGAAATTACTATATGGAGCAGTGTGGGGGAAATTACTATATGGGGGCAGTGTGGGGGAAATTACTATATGGGGGCAGTGTGGGGGAAATTACTATATGGGGGCAGTGTGGGGTCGTTGCTATTAGGGGACATTATTTTTGGGGACACTATACAGGCATTATTACCTGGAGCACAATATAGGGTGTTATTATTACTGGGGGTCTCTAGGGGACATTATAATTGCTGTAGACGCTATAGGGACCTTTGGGGTAATTTATCAAACTGGTGTAAAGTAGAACTGGGTTAGTCGCCCATAGCAACAGATTCCACCTTTCCTTTTTGACAGCTCCTCTGGAAAATGAAAGCTGGAATCTGATTGGTTGCTTTGGGCACCTAAGCCAGTTCTACTTTATACCAGTTTGATAAATGACCCCAATTATGAGAACTCTAACGTGTCTGTGTAACAAACTCTGTAGAGACGAGATGCAGCTGAAAAAATTTGTCATGGCGGTCTGGGTCAAACGGAGGAGAAGAGGAAAGAAGATCTACATGACAGGAGAAGTCACTGGATGTAACAGGTATGTGGTGCTGTATTCCCCTATATGTAGAGCGGGCTCACTACTGTGACCTGTGTCTCATCTTGTCCTCCAAGTAATTTTTTATTATAATCATATGTATTTTAAATTTGGCAACTAAAATTTTAATTTGTCATCTGCAGTCCTATGTAACAGCCCAGATAACAGTGATAACTTTCTGTGTACAGATAATGTAGTAGATGTTCCATGCAGTCCTATTGTCACAACCAGACAGCTGAGAAGCTCTGACAGAGGCCTTTCAGAACCTCCTCCTTGAGTTCTCTTGTTGTGCTGTTCAGTTGCTCATCTCGTTAGCCTCTCTCAGCTGTCATGTGTTGGACTAATTGCTTCCCTTTAAATTCCTCCCCAGAATGCTTTTCTGGGCGGCTTATACTACTTCCTGGAGTGTGTGTGCATGCTGGTCTTGTTCTCCTGTCTGCTACAAAGCTAAGTGTTTGAACATTTATCTGTTATTTTCTGTTTGCTGGATCCCAGGTGACCCTGACTCCCTCCGTATCTTGTGTAGGGAGCCGGTGGTCGTGTCCCCTCACTATTGTAGGGTGCTCAGGGATTATATAGTCAAGGTACGTGGATATGCAAACTTCCACCATTCGGATCTTTGCATAGGCTGAGCAGCGAGGGAAAGTGCCAGGTCTTCTGCAGGGGTCCCCCTTTTGTTCCTTAGCTTTTGGATCCAGCGAGTCATTTATGCTTATTGCTTTGCCTTGTTCCCTGTACACCGTCCGTGACACCTATGTAACACCCCACATAACACAATAATTCACTGTGTTATGTGGGGTGTTACATAGGACTGCAGGTAACATCTATGACATCTGTACTCAGAGAGTTATGAGATGGTGGGGGTCGGACTCCGGGCACCAACACAGAAACTCAGAGAAAACTATAAAGCCAATAGAGTAGACTTCTCCAGTAATCTGTCAGACCTCTGGGACAGAACCTCACACCACATGTCAGTTTTGTCACACTCTAATGATCAACCAGCTGAAATAAGAGACTCTATAAATCACCTATTTGCTGTGTATGTATGCTACCAGCAGCTGTCTGCAAAATACTCAGCCTTCTTGCAGGACTCTAAAATAGAGGATTCTTCAGCAGAACTTACCGGGACTGATGCACTAAACTAACAAAGGGATCTCGCAGTGCAAAATGCTAAGCTTAAGGCAGAACTCTGCATTACTCAACTGCAGGAGACCAGATCTCACAGATCCTCCACAACCAAGCGCACTGCACTTTCTTCCAGATACTCTCATTCCAGAAAATCAACATTAAGTGATAAGTTAATAGAGGCCCGCGCTGATGCTGAATCAAAAAAGGCGCAAAGCTCCTTTACCAGAAAGCAAACAGAGATGGAAGCTCAAAGGGCAGCTCACCAAGCAGAGATGGCAGCTCGCCAAGCAGAGATGGCAGCTCGCCAAGCAGAGATGGCAGCTCGCCAAGCAGAGATGGCAGCTCGCCAAGCAGAGATGGCAGCTCGCCAAGCAGAGATGGCAGTTCACCAAGCAGAGATGGCAGCTCACCAAGCAGAGATGGCAGCTCACCAAGCAGAGATGGCAGCTCGCCAAGCAGAGGCAGATTCCCAAATAAAGATTCTGCAAATTCAAGGGGAGGAATCAGCTTCCCTAGCAAGGCTGAAAGTCCTTAAACAAGCATTTTGACAAAGTACTAATTTAGACTGCCTTATCCCAGCAGAACTGGAAGATCCAGCTGAACGCACTACATTCTAAAGCATAACATCTGCAAAGATACAGAATCATCTCCTGTACCTCCTACTAACAACACTGTTCTGACTCCCAACGCAGAGACCTCTCAGCTCTATATGTCTGAGCCTCTTCAAGTCTACAACGCAAGTACATCTCTGAAGCAAACCGGATCAACTCATGTCAACAACAAGGTGACTTCCAGTGATAAGCCGCAGCTCAAACCAAAGCCAGCACAAGCCTTAGAGACCACACCACAGTTAAACGCTCATGCAACATCTTTTTACCCTGGTAAACCTCACCCTACATCACCAGAGAACTTTCACACCCAAGGGGTTCTACAAGTTACTTTGATACGAAGGAGTGAGAGACCAGACATGAATGACTCTGCCAGGTACATGGTATTCCGTGAGCTCATTAACACCAGCCTCTCAAGGTTTGATGACTGTCCAGAGAGCTACAGGGCCTGGAGATCAACCTTCAAGGCTACTATTGCCAATCTCAACCTTACTGCTAAGGAAGAACTTGATTTGCTCATAAAGTGGCTGGGAACAGAATCTGCAGGTCATGTTAAAAGACCGTACATGTTGATCATCTTGTTGCTGCATGGGCAAGACTTGAGCAAGCCTATGGTAGCTCTGAAGCCATAGAAAGCGCTCTATTCAAGAGACTACAAAACTTCCGAAAAATAGGGAACAAAGACTACCGCAAGCTGCAAGATCTAAGTGACCTCATCATGGAGCTACAGTTGGCAAAGACTAACCCACGTCTAGCTGGACTAAGCTTCCTGGAGACCGCTCATGGTGTCAACCCAGTGGTGTCTGTCTAAACTGCCATACAGCCTACAAGAAAAATGGGCACAACAGGGCTCAAGATACAAAAGAGACTTTAATGTATCCTTTCCTCCATTTTCATATTTCTGCAGGTTCATTAGTGATCAAGCCTGGATGAGAAACGATCCCACCTTCAGCTTTAGTGAGTCCAACCTGCCTGCTTCCTCCTCACCATCATCAAGGAATGATAACACAGCAGCTAAACGTAGAGACTTAAATAGAGCTATATCTGTTAAAAGGACAGACATCTCACCCTCCACAACCTCACCTACTGATCAGGGCGTTGTGGATGACAGAGATAAAGACTCTAATCGTCAGTTTCCTATCCACAAGAAGCCTCACCCTCTTAATAAATGTTGTGGGCTTAGGGCGAAGACTTTACAAGAGGGCAGGGAGATTCTCAGGAAACTTGGAATATGCTACAAGTGCTGTGCTTCTTATAGCCATTTTGCTAAAGACTGTAAAGTTGTCATCAAGTGCACAGAATGCTGTAGCGACAAACATGTTACAGTTATGCATCCTACTCCACTTCCAGACAACCCACAACAACTTCCTACCTCCACTCCTGTCTCAAATCATGGCGGGGAGCAACAAGGTCATGCTCCAACCAAGCATAATGTCTCTTCTTCATGTTCAGAAGTTTGTGGAGAAGGCAAGGACCACACATGCGGTGCCAAGATATGCAAGTCAAGATATACCCAAGGGATCATCCTGAGAAAGCTGCTAGGATGTTTGCTATAATAGATGAACAGAGCAACAGATCCCTGGTAAGCCTAAATTCTTTGAGATCTTTGGTGTAGAAGATCACGCAACACCATATACTCTCAGAACATGTTCTAGTCGTGTAGAGACCTTCGGTAGAAGGGTTGATGGATTCATGATCTCTCAGAGGGCATACCCCTACCAACGTTAGTCGAGTGCGACCAGATACCAGACGAAATGGAAGAGATTCCCACTCCAGAAGCTGCGTATCAACATCCTCATTTAAGGCACCTTGTAGATGAGATTCCTGCAATGGACAAGAGAGATGAAATCTTAGTCCTGTTAGGAAGGGACATTCTCAGAGTATATAAAGTACGTGATCAGTGCGATGGTCCTGACAACGCCCCTTATGCACAAAGACTTGACCTAGGCTGGGTAATAGTGGGCGATGTATGCTTGAATAGGATGTGTACGCTATCTGAGATCTACTCTTTCAAGACTTACATGTTGGGAAACGGACGTGCATCACACTTCAAACAGTGCCCTCACCATTATGAAGTAAAGGAGAAGCTTCTTGACATCATCCAAGTACCTGATGTTACTCCTGTCCTTTCTGATGACAACCTAGGTACTACAGTGTTTTTTACTACAAGTGAGGACAACAAAATAGCCTTGTCAGTTGAAGACAGAGAATTCACCAAAATAACGGATAAGGAATTCAGGATGAGTCTCACAGTTAGGTTGCACCATTACCTCTTCTTGCTACAAGGGCCAAACTCCCAACCAATTGTGAACAGGCTTTATCCAGATTCAACTCACTTCAACGAACACTAAGGAACAGGCCTGAAATGAAGGACCATTTAATCGCCTTTATGAAAAGGATCTTTGACAATGATCACGCCGAACCAGCGCCACCACTTCAAAGACACGATGAGTGCTGGTATCTTCCTTTCTTCGGAGTGTATTATCCACGTAAGCCAAAACAGATCAGGATAGTATTTGACTCCAGTGCCAAGCATCAAAGTGTATCCCTAAACGATATTCTTCTCACTGGCCCAACAACCTCTTAGGAATACTTATGAGATTTAGAAGCGAACCAGTTGCCATAACTGCTGATATTGAACAGATGTTTCATTCCTTCATTGTACGCGAAGACCATAGGAATTTCCTAAGGTTTCTGTGGCACCATGACAAAAACATGGACAATGAGATTATTAAATACCGCATGAAAGTACACGTTCTCGGAAATAGTCCCTCACCCGCTGTTGCAACATACGGTTTATGAAGGACTGCCATTGATGGAGAAAAGGAGTATGGCGCGGATGCTCGACACTTTGTTGAGAGAGACTTTTATGTTGACAATGGACTTAAGTCTTTACCTACAGACGAAGAAGCCATAGACCTGCTCCAAAAGAAAACACAAGGTATGCTTTCTGAGGCTAACCTTAGACTAATCAAAATTGCCTCAAATAGTGTTGCTGCTATGAAAGCCTTTCAATCTTGTAGAAGGCTTGCATAGTAAAGTATCAATTTTCACAGATGACACTAAACTGTGTAAAGTAATTTACACTGATGAGGACAGTATACTGTATATATACTACAGAAGACAGTATACTGTGTATACACTACAGAGGACAGTATACTGTATATACACTACAGAGTACAGTATACTGTATATATACTACAGAGGACAGTATACTACTACAGAGGGATCTGGATAGACTGGAGGGTTGGGCAGATAAGTGGCAGATGAGGTTTAACACTGAGAAATGTAAAGTTATGCACATGGGAAGGAATAATGCAAGTCACCCGTACATACTAAATGGTAAAACACTCGGTAACACTGACATGGAAAAGGATCTAGGAATTTTAATAAACAGCAAACTAAGCAGCAAAAACCAGTGTCAGGCAGCTGCTGCCAAGGCCAATAAGATAATGGGTTGCATTAGAAGGGGCATAGATTCCCGTGATAAGAACATAGTCCTACCACTTTACAAATCGCTAGTAAGACCACACATGGAATACTGTGTACAGTTCTGGGCTCCTGTAAACAAGGCAGACATAGCAGAGCTGGAGAGGGTCCAGAGGAGGGCAACTAAAGTAATAACTGGAATGGGGCAACTACAGGACCCTGAAAGATTATTAAAATTAGGGTTATTCACTTTAGAAAAAAGACGACTGAGAGGAGATCTAATTACTATGTATAAATATATCAGGGGTCAGTACAGAGATCACTCCCATCAGCTATTTATCCCCAGGACAGTGACTGTGACGAGGGGACATCCTCTGCGTCTGGAGGAAAGAAGGTTTGTACACAAACATAGAAGAGGTTTCTTTACGGTAAGAGCAGTGAGACTATGGAGCTCTCTGCCTGAGAAGTTGGTGATGGTGAGTACAATAAAGGAATTCAGGAGGGGCCTGGATGTATTTCTGGAGTGTAATAATATTACAGGCTATAGCTACTAGAGAGGGGTCGCTGATCCAGGGAGTTATTCTGATGCCTGATTGGAGTCGAGAAGGAATTTTTTATTCCCCTAAAGTGGGGAAAAATGGCTTCTATCTCACAGTTTTTTTTTTTGCCTTCCTCTGCATCAACTTGCAGGATGACAGGCCGAACTGGATGGACAAATGTCTTTTTTCGGCCTTATGTACTATGTTACTATGTTACCTGCCACAGAGTTTAAGGACTTAAATCTGGGAATGGACATGCCACCTATACAGAGAAGTCTGGGCCTACGGTGGGACTTATTAAAGGACACTTTCAGCTTTCAAGTCAGCTCTACAGACAAGCCATTTACCAAGCGTGGTGTTCTGTCAGTGGTAAACAGCCTATACGATCTAATGGGATTTGTGGCTCCCATCACCTTACAAGGTAAAGCCTTACTTAGACAGCTCTCAGAGTCTATTAAAGATTTGGATGCTCCACTGCCATCTGACAAGCTTTCAAAGTGGGAGTCCTGGAAGCAATCTCTACACGCCTTAGATGTAATCCATATACCATGCTGCTACACCTCAGCTTCCCTTGCTATGAGCCGGAGAAAAGAGCTTCATATCTTCTCAGACGCATCTACTGAGGCCATTGCCTCAAGGTGAGAGACTCTAACTGGTTTCTGTTTGGGAAAGCTAAGTTAGCACCTAAGTCTGAGCACACAATTCATAGGCTTGAACTTTGTGGGACTGTGCTAGCTGTATAAATTACAGATTTCATATTACGCAAGTAGAGCTGAGCGAACCCGAACTGTAAAGTTCCGGTTCGTACCGAACTTTAGGGTTTTCAGCACCCGGACCCGAACATTTACGCAAAAGTTCGGGTTCGGTGTTCGGCGCTTTTTTGCCGCTTTTTGAAAGGCTGCATAGCAGCCAATCAACAAGCGGCATACTACTTGCCCCAAAAGGCCATCACAGCCATGGCATGGCTGTGATTGGCCAACTGCAGAATGTGACCCAACCTCTATTTAAGCTGGAGTCACATAGCGCCGCCCGTCACTCTGCTCTGATCAGTGTAGGGAGAGACTGCAGCTGCTGTGAGGGAGAGATCAGGGAGAAATCCTATCAAGAACTGGTTTATGTGCTCAGTGATCTACAGCAAATGTGTTTTGTATGTGCAGTGCACAATTTTTTTAAGCCTGCCCCGAGCCAACTACTGCTGAAAACAAACATTTTTTTCTTCAGTTAGTCAATATCAATACATGATCGGTAGCCATTTTATGCAACGATAGTGCACTAGCACAGGCTATCTGCATGTCTGCAAGTCCAGAAATACAGCTTTTTGCAAAATGGGGTTAAAAAAATACATCTGTTAAATATACTGCACATCTGGGATTAGACGTGCATAAGTGACTGTCACATTTAGGCCATAAATACAGCTTTTTGGTTACTGGGGTGAAAAAACCCTTTGATATATTGCACATCTGGGATTACACATGCATAAGTGACTGTCACATTTATTCCACAAATATGGCTATTAGGTTACTGTGGTGAAAAAAACTTTTTTTCATATACTGCACATCTGTGATTACACTTGCATAGGTGACTGTCACTTTTCGGCCACAAATACCGCTGTCATATAGGAGTTGACATTTTTTTTTTATAGAGTGCAATACCCTACATCAGGGTTTATATTGGCGGTTAATTATTTTTAACATACTTAACCACCTTTTACTTTGCTTTGTGAACGCCCAGACTGGGTACCTCCGTTGATGGATGCTCCCAGTGCCTTCCCGAGGACTCCAATCACTCCACTCGACACCGATACCACCACAGGAACCAGGTACAGCAACAGCTCTTACAAGAACAAGGAGTAATAGCCAGGGGAGTATACACGTATAGCAATCCCCACACACATGAGACGAGGCTCTATGTTGAATGTAAAACAGGAACTCTTTATTGAACACACAGCATTGACTTATATACACATGACATACTGAGGACATGACATAGCAGCAAATCCTATACAGTTTAAACACAAAACTAACCCTATTCAACAAATACAATGGGCATTGTCTGTGACGCAATTAACAAAATACAATTACCAAAACAACATTGGGCTCTGCCTGTGATACAATTACCAAACATAATGGGCTAACTTAATCACTCACAGACGGAAACCACACATTTTTTTCCAAAACACAGAAAACACCTCAAAGCCCCACATATCCCCATAATGTATACATCCATGGATAGCTCTGATTTGGGTGAACAACATATCCAAAAATCACCCAGATCCGAGCAGGGGTTCCCGAATTCCATGGAAGTCACATTTGGCCGGTCGCAAGCATGGCTTTCCTGCCCAAAACAGTTCCACAGATTTAAGCTGTGCGGCCGGTCTGTCTTCTCCTTCAAAGTTAGTATGAGCCATAATCCTGAGGCAAGAGGCTGGCAAACAGGCCCCTCCAAAACTCAGTGGCGAGGTTATTTTCGCCACACATCTCCCCCTCCCAGGGAAGACTAACCAGATACCTGACCTCACGCCGGTCAGTATCTGAGTTAGTCTGGTAGTCCACCTGTAACATCCCGAAGTATGTTACTAAATGCTTTTTCCCTGCTACAACACGTTAAGTGTAATTTCATTGTCTGTTTATATAATTATATTGTCATTAATGTCATTTAATGTATTTCTAGGCCTGTTTTATATTATGCTGTAATTTCCCTGTACACCAGCAGGTGGCAGCAATGTGTGATCAGGTCCATAGCCAGTTTAGTATTGCTAGACTGGAATAGTTCATTCCAGTTTAGTGCCCCCTCTGTGAGCAGAAGTGGGCCGGTCCCATGTCCTGTCTCATGGGGAGAAGAAGGAAGTTAAGCTGGTGTACCAGCTATCCCCGCTTGGGGTAGGCTGTGTTAGTAGGAGCTCCCAGAAACAGGGATCCCTAGACAGGATCTTGCCTCGGCTGAGGCCAAAGATCACTCTTCCCAGCCTGAGCCATCTGCCTCAGCTGGTTGACAAGCAAGCAGACATCTCCAGCCTCCAGGAAGAAGCACCCTCCTCTGGCATTCCTCACCTGGTAAGTGAGTTATAACATCTTAAAGGGCCCTGCTACAGTACCTGCGCAAGCTGCAATTGGCGTCACGAACAAACCATAAACTTATATACACATATCCTGACCTACTGCATCATTGGCCATTGTACCACGGTCCTGCTTATTGCACACCCACAACCAAATACTGGACCTGTTGAATTTGGTAGCCTGTCTCTGTCCAGTGAGTCCACCAATGTTATGTTTGTAACTTGTACTCCCAGTCTCTGTGTTGCTCCCTGGCTTGGAGTGGAGGTTGCTTTGTGGGCAGGGATCAGCGGTACTCTGCCCTGGTGCCAGCGCTACCACGGAAGAAGCCTGGTTGGAGCCTGGTTGTTGGAGGGGGAGACCGACTGTCTCCCCTTTGGATACCCAGCTCTGCTGCTGGAGGGGGAGACCGACTGTCTCCCCATTGGCTAAACAGCCCTGTTGCTGGGGGACAGGACCGACTGTTCCTACCCCCTGTGCTGTAAGTTCAGAGACCACGGTCCCATCTGCACTGTTGTAGGGCTTACTGTCTCCCCCTGGTGCGTTAAGCTGCCGCTGGTGAGAGGGGGTAACGAGATCCTCTCCCATACATACTTCCAGCCGCTGGGGAGGGCGACCGACCGTCTCCGCTCCCAATACAGTGTCCTGCTGCTGGGGAAAGGAGACTGGGCTCTCTATTCCCTGCTGTACACTCTGCCGCTGGGGGACAGAACCAACTGTCTCTGCCCCCTGTAACTCAGCCTGCCGCTGGGGAATGGAGACTGGGCTCCCAATTCCCAATAAATCACATTGCCTCTGGGGAGGGCGATCGACCGTCCCTGCTCCCAATACAGTGTCCTGCTGCTGGGGAAAGGAGACTGGGCTCTCTATTCCCTGCTGGACACTCTGCCGCTGGGGGACAGGACCGACTGTCTCTGCCCCCTGTAACTCAGCCTGCCGCTGGGGAATGGAGACTGGGCTCCCAATTCCCAATAAATCACATTGCCGCTGGGATTCTTCCCAGTAAACCTCCACAATATCTTTCCAGCTGAAGAGGTCTGGCTCTGGGTCTGTCACTCTGCTCTCCTGCTGAGCCTTCTCACTGGAGTGTAACAGCTGCTGGTAGCCCTGTTCCAGCTCCATCTCTCGGGTCACCAAGTGGACCAGGTCTTGCTCAATCTCATGAGTGTCGTCCCAGTCATACCTGCTCTCCCTCCATTCCAAGAGATCATGGAACCGGGCTTGTGTAGGGCTCCCATACTCTAGCTCTGAAAAAGTCTCCCATAACAAGCCAGGATCATCAAAATCCTCTCCCTCTGGCTTGTCATGCTCAGATGTCCTGGGTAGGTACTGTGTCCCATACCGCCAGAGCGCCTGGTAGGCATCTTCCAGCCACAGCTCCTGCCATGCTAGGTGTTCCAATTTCTTTACCCATTACTCTCGGGGCTGCTCTCCCAGGAAGGGCATCCGCAGGGATACTCGCTTCTGCAACCGCTGGTTTTCTGTGGGTAGTCTCTCATCCCGCATATACTCCACAATACCCAGTGCCTGGTACCAGATGCCTTTGCGGACTGCATCTCGGTCATCTATGACACCCTCATCGTACTCCACTGCTGTTTCCATTCTGGTGCTGTCAGGGTCGCTGTACTAGGACATGCGTTGCCCTCAAATTGTAAAATCCATGGAATAGTGTCTCCTGTAGCTGTCCTTCTGGCTGTGGGAACAATCCCACTGCTTGCCACCAATGTAAAGGATCTCCTGACACCCCGACTGGGTACCTCCGTTGATGGATGCTCCCAGAGCCTCCCGAGGACTCCACTCGACACCGATACCACCACAGGAACAGCTCTTACAAGAGCTAGGAGTAATAGCCAGGGGAGTATACACGTATAGAAATCCCCACACACATGAGACGAGGCTCTATGTTGAATGTAAAACGGGAACTGTTTATTGAACACACACCATTGACTTATATACACATGACATACTGAGGACATGACATAGCAGCCAATCCTGTACAGTTTAAACACAAAACTAACCCTATTCAACAAACACAATGGCATTGTCTGTGACGCAATTAACAAAATACAATTACCAAAACACATTGGGCTCTGCCTGTGATACAATTACCAAACATAATGGGCTAACTTAATAACTCACAGACAGAAACCACATTTTTTTTTCCAAAACACAGAAAACACCTCAAAACCCCACATATCCCCATAATGTACAGAACAGACCAAAAGTTTGGACACACCTTCTCATTCAAAGAGTTTTCTTTATTTTCATGACTATGAAAATTGTAGATTCACACTGAAGGCATCAAAACTATGAATTAACACATGTGGAATTATATACATAACAAAAAAGTGTGAAACAACTGAAAATATGTCATATTCTAGGTTCTTCAAAGTAGCCACCTTTTGCTTTGATTACTGCTTTGCACACTCTTGGCATTCTCTTGATGAGCTTCAAGAGGTAGTCACCTGAAATGGTCTTCACTTCACAGGTGTGCCCTGTCAGGTTTAATAAGTGGGATTTCTTGCCTTATAAATGGGGTTGGGACCATCAGTTGCGTTGTGGAGAAGTCAGGTGGATACACAGCTGATAGTCCTACTGAATAGACTGTTAGAATTTGTATTATGGCAAGAAAAAAGCAGCTAAGTAAAGAAAACCTAGTGGCCATCATTACTTTAAGAAATGAAGGTCAGTCAGTCCGAAAAATTGGGAAAACTTTGAAAGTGTCCCCAAGTGCAGTCACAAAAACCATCAAGCGCTACAAAGAAACCGGTCTGTTTTCTCCTTCAAAGTTAGTATGGGCCATAATCCTGAAGCAAGAGGCTGGCAAACAGGCCCCTCCAAAACCCAGTGGCCAGGTTATTTTCGCCACAGCAAACTATGAGGCAAACATCTAATAAAGGACGCTGTCATGGTCGTGGTGTTGGTGGAGCCTCTGGTGCAAGGAGAGGACGTGGCCGTTCTGCCATAGCTACATGTCCTACTGAACCTACTACCTCAGGTCCCAGTAGCCACCAGAATCTACAGCAATATTTGGTCGGGCCTAATGCCGTTCTAAGGATGGTAAGGCCTGAGCAAGTACAAGCGCTAGTCAATTGGGTGTTTGACAGTGGATCCAGCACGTCCACATTATCTCCCACCCAGTCTTCTGCAGAAAGCGCACAGGTGGCGCCTGAAACCCATGCCCATCAGTCTGTCACATCACCCCCGTGCATATCGGGGAACCTGTCTGAGCCTCAAGTCATGCAGCAGTCTCTTATGCTGTTTGAAGACTCTGCTGGCAGGGTTTCCCAAGGGCATCCACCTAGCCCTTCCCCAGGGGTGGAAGACATAGAATGCACTGACGCACAACCACTTATGTTTCCTAATGAGGACATGGGAATACCACCTCAGCACGTCTCTGATAATGACAAAACACAGGTGCCAACTGCTGCGTCTTTCTGCAGTGTGCAGACCGAAAAGGAGGTCAGGGAGGAAGACTGGGTGGAAGACGATGCAGGGGACGATGAGGTGCTAGACCCCACATGGAATGAAGGTCGTGCCACTGACTTTCGGAGGAAGAGGCAGTGGTGAGACCGAGCCAACAGCATAGCAAAAGCGGGAGCAGGGTGCAAAAGCAGAGCAGCCGTCGCCAAAACATTTCACCTGCTACTGGCCACCATCAACAGGGAACGAGCACACCAAAGGCAGCTTCAAGGAGTTCCCTGGCATGGCACTTCTTCACACAATGTGCTGACGACAAGACCCGAGTGGTTTGCACGCTGTGCCATCAGAGCCTGGAGCGAGGCATTAACGTTCTGAACCTTAGCACAACTTGCATGACCAGGCATTTACATGCGAGACACAGGCTGCAGTGGAGTAAGCACCTTCAAAACCAAGAAAGGGCTCTTCTGCTGCTGTCTCGGCCTCTTCCTCCGCCTCTGGAGGAACGTTGCCACCTGCCACCCAGCAAACAGAGGATGTGCCACCAACAACACCACCTCCACCATGTCACACGAAAGTGTTCAGCTCTCCATCTCAAAAACCTTTGAGAGAAAGCGTAAATTCCCACCTAGCCACCTTCGATCCCTGGCCCTGAATGCCAGCATTTCTAAACTGCTGGCCTTTGAAATGCTGTCATTCAGGCTGGTGGAGACGGACAGTTTCAAACAGCTCATGTCGCTTGCTGTCCCACAGTACGTCGTTCGCAGCCGCCACTACTTCTCCAGGAGAGCCGTGCCTTCCCTGCACAACCAAGTATCCGATAAAATCAAGTGTGCACTGCGCAACGCCATCTGTGGCAAGGTCCACCTAACCACAGATACGTGGACCAGTAAGCACGGCCAGGGACGCTATATCTCCCTAACTGCACACTGGGTAAATGTAGTGGCGGCTGGGTCCCAGGCGGAGAGCTGTTTGGCGCACGTCCTTCCGCCGCCAAGGATCGCAGGGCATCATTCTTTGCCTCCTGTTGCCTCCTCTTCCTACTCGGCTTCCTCCTCCTCTTCTACCACCTCCTCATCCGGTCAGCGACAGACCTTCACCACCAACTTCAGCACAGCCCAGGGGGTAAACGTCAGCAGGCCGTTCTGAAACTAATGTGTTTGGGGGACAGGCCCCACACCGAGCAGGAGTTGTGGCGGGGTATAGAACAACAGACCGACGAGTTGTTGTTGCCAGTGAGCCTCAAGCCCGGCCTGGTGGTGTGCGATAATGGACGAAATCTTGTTGCAGCTCTGGGACTAGCCGGTTTGACGCACATCTCTTGCCTGGCGCATGTGCTAAATTTGGTGGTGCAGAAGTTCATTCACAACTACCCCGACATGTCAGAGCTGCTGCATAAAGTGCGGGCCGTCTGTGCGCGCTTCTGGCGTTCTCATCCTGCCGCCGCTCGGCTGTCTGCTCTACAGCATAACTTCGGCCTTCCCGCTCACCGCCTCATATGCGACGTGCCCACCAGGTGGAACTCCACCTTGCACATGCTGGACAGACTGTGCGAGCAGCAGCAGGCCATAGTGGAGTTTCAGCTGCAGCACGCACGGGTCAGTCGCACTACAGAACAGCACCACTTCACCACCAATGACTGGGCCTCCATGCGAGACCTGTGTGCCCTGTTGCGCTGTTTCGAGTACTCCACCAACATGGCCAGTGGCGATAACGCCGTTATCAGCGTTACAATACCACTTCTATGTCTCCTTGAGAAAACACTTAGGGCGATGATGGAAGAGGATGTGGCCCAGGAGGAGGAGGAGGAGGAGGAGGAGGAAGAGGGGTCATCTCTAACACTTTCAGGTCAGTCTTTTAGAAGTGTCTCAGAAAGAGGATTTTTGCAACAGCAGAGGCCAGGTACAAATTTGGCCAGCCAGGGCCCACTACTGGAGGAGGAGGAGGAGGATGAAGCATGTTCACAACGGGGTGGCATCCAACGCAGCTCGGGCCCATCACTGGTGCGTGGCTGGGGGGATACGGAGGACGCAGATGATACGCCTCCCACAGAGGACAGCTTGTCCTTACCTCTAGACAGCCTGGCACACATGAGCGACTACATGCTGCAGTGCCTGCGCAAGGACTGCAGAGTTGCCCACATTTTAACGTGTGCTGACTACTGGGTGGCCACCCTGCTGGATCCACGGTACAAAGACAATGTGCCGTCCTTAATTCCCTCACTGGAGCGTGATTGGAAGATGCGCGACTACAGGCGCACGCTGGTAGACGTGCTCCTGAGAGCATTCCCGATTGACGCCGGGGGACAAGTGGAAGCACAAGGCGAAGGCAGGGGAGGAGGAAGAGGTCGCTCAGAAGGCAGGGTTAGCATGGCCGACATGTGGAAAAGCTTTGTCACCTCGCCGCAACAACCGGCCCCAACTGCTGATATGGAGCGTGTTAGCAGGAGGCAGCATTTGAACAACATGGTGGAACAGTACCTGTGCACACGACTACACCTACTGACCGATGGTTCTGCCCCATTCAACTTCTGGGTCTCCAAATTGTCCACATGGCCAGAGCTTGCCCTGTATGCCTTGGAGGTGCAGCCAGTGTACTCTCTGAACGTGTATTTAGCACTGCAGGAGGCGTCATTACAGACCTATGCTTGGATCCCACAAGACTTGTCTGTACCTTCTGCAGAATAGACATTTATACCACCATCAAACATACATTCTTGTACTCAAGTCAAGTGCAATGATTCTTTGTTTCCTTTTTTTTTATTTGTGCCAATATTTTGGGGGCTACTTACCTCAATAAAAAAAAAAAAAAAAAAAACATTGTTGGCTACCTCCTCCTCCTCCATTGCTGCCTCCACCTACAACACCACAATCACCGCCTCCTCAACCTCCGACTCCATATCCACCTCCTTCTCTGAGCTGCAGGTTAATAATTTTCAATTTTTAGTTATTTTATTTCATTTTAAGTTATTTCCCTATCCTCATTTGTTTGCAGAGCAGTTGCCATGCTCTTAAGCACATTTTACTGCCTTTTACATCCCTCTAGCCTTTTCAAGGACTATTTTAGAGCCATTTTAATGCAAAAAGTGCCAAATTTAGTGCCCTAAATGAAAAAAAATCTTATTTTCAATTGCCAGGTGACATTTTACCATTTTTGGCGTATACAAACCTCTAAATCTCTCAAAATCCTCTGTTGTATTGCTGGGTGACATGAACCCCTTTTACCGTGAATGAACCCCTGCTGTGCCTGGGTGACAGGGGCCTAAATCTCTCAAAATCCTCTGTTCTATTGCTGGGTGACATGAACCCCCTTTTGCCCCCTTATTTCGTCCCTGCCAAGGGGTTCCACACCTGGCCCAGTACTCCAGCCCTGACATACTGTAATAACTCAGCCTGACCATGGAACCCGCGGGACCTGCGGACGGTGCCCTTTCTTTGTCCGAGCAACTGACGCTGGTGGTGCAAGCCCTTCAGCACATGCAGACCAGCCATGAACACCTATTGGGGAGGATGAGTGCCCAGGACCGGCGACAAAGCCCAGGCCACTGCACTACCACCCTCACTGCCTCCCGTTCCACGCCCCTCACTTGAGGTGGTGAACAGTGAGCCCACCGTGGCCCTACCAAAACGCTTTTCTGGAGACAGGAGGAAATGCTGTTCGTTTCTCATCTCCTGCGAACTACTGTTCTCCTTGAAACCCTGCACTTACTCCTCGGACTGCGTCAAGGTACGGACAGCCATCTCCCTGCTCATGGGACCCCCACAGACCTGGGCCATCAACTCCTGCAAACTGATAGTCCAGTGCTGTCCTCTTGGGGCTCCTTTGTTTCCGCCATGCAGGCGCTCTTTGATGACCCTTTGCATGCCTCCACCTCTAGTGGCACTCTCCATTCCCTTCGGCAAGGAAGGCGTCCAGTGGAGGACTACATTACAGAGTTCCGGGAGATCGCCCCAGATACCAGACTTAATGAAGTGGCCCTTTTCGACCAGTTCCACATCGGTCTGTCGGACCAGTTAAAAGACGAACTCGCCCGTATCGGGTTCCCAGAAGTTCTGGAGGGGGTGATGAGCACGGTTACCCAACTGGTCCGCCGTTTCCGGGAACGGAGGACGGAGAGGCAGCACGCTCTGCCCCCTCCTGCACGGCGATCCGACCCTCTTCCATTTCCGGTCCTTGGGCCATCCTCCACAGTGGGGGACCTCGCCCCAGATGAACCAATGCAGATCGGAGTCAGGGGTCCGCTCTCAGCGGTCGAGAGGTCCAGAAGGCGGACTCTCAATCTCTGCCTCTACTGTGCCAAACCCGGGCATATGTTGAGAGACTGCCCTATCAAACCACCTACAGGTAGGACTGTCAGTTCCGCTGTGTTCCTGAACATGCCTGTATACAACGGTTCTTCACATCTAACCCTATGTGTTTCCCTGCAGCTGAACGGAACTGGCCATGAACTTGCGGCCTTAATCGATTCGGGCGCAAGCAGCAGTTTTTTTTCAATCTTGAACTTGCCACGCAGCTGGGACTACCCTTGCGCCCCAAGAAACACCCATCCCGACTCCACATGGTGGACGGCAGTACGTTAAAAACCGGACCTGTCTCCATGGAATCACACCCTCTTGCCCTTTCCATTGGTCGCCACCACCATGAAGAGATCGTATGGGACATCGTACCCTCTCCCCTGTTTCCAGTAATCCTGGGCATCCCATGGCTTCGAAAGCACAACCCCCAAATAGACTGGGCCATGGGACATGTCATATTTCAGTCCTCCTACTGTGTCTCCCACTGCATCTCCTCTGCTCCTGGCCCTCTGCTGGCCCTGGCCTCATCTTCTCAGGTATTGCCCGCCAAGTACGAGGAATATGTGGATGTCTTCGAGAAGGCGGGGCAGACACCTAACCACAGATCCTATGACTGCCCTATTGATCTACTCCCCGGGGCCCCGCTGCCGCATGGACGGTTATACAACTTGTCTGAGCCCGAGACCCGGGCGCTGAGGGATTATATAGAGGAGAGTCTGGCGAAAGGCTTCATCCGCCCGTCCACCTGCCCAGTCGGTGCAGGTATCTTTTTTGTGGGGAAGAAAGACGGGGGTCTTTGGCCCTGTGTGGACTACCAAGGCCTTAACAACATCACCAGGAAGAATAAATACCCTCTCCTTCTCATCCCAGCCAGTATGTGGTCCTGGGTTCCCTGTGTATTTAAAGCTAGTCAGAGCCTTGACTTATTGCTGAGTTATTCTACCCTATGGTGAACACCCAGCTCCCTCCTGTGAACCTGTTGTTTAACCTGTTGTTTAAAACCGACCCTTTGCTTGACCCTTCGACTACGATTCCTGCTGCCTGCCACGACCCGGAACTGGACCTGACTACCCGATTGGATTATCCTTTTGTACTACGCTATTTCTGGACTTATTTCGTCCCTGCCAAGGGGTTCCACACCTGGCCCACTACTCCAGCCCTGACACTGGGTGACAGGGGCCTAAATCTCTCAAAATCCTCTGTTGTATTGCTGGGTGATATGAACCCCCTTTTGCCGTGAATGAACCCCTGCTCTGCATTGCTGACAGGGAACTAAATTTAGTGAAAACATCTGTTACTGATCGGAAGATGCGCGACTACAAGCGCACGCTGCTGATAATGGCATTCCCACCTGACAGCGGGGGCACAGTGGAAGCACAAGGCGAAGGCAGAGGAGGAGGAAGAGGGGGCACCGCCAGCACCTGAGAAGGCAGGGTTAGCATGGCCGACATGTGGAAAAGCTTTGTCAGCCTTGGAGGTGCTGACCTGCCCTGCAGCCAGTGTATAGTGTGAACGTGTGTTTAGCACGGCAGAGAGCATTATCACAGGCTGCAGCCAACGTGGACAAGCTGACGTTTATTAGAATGAACCAGGCATGGATCCCACAGGACTTGTCCGTACCTTGTGCAGAATAAACATTTATACCAGCCTCAACCATCCATTCTTGTACTCAAGTGCACTTATTCTTAGTTTTATTTTGTTATATGTCCCAATATTTTGGGGGATACCCTAATAAAAAAATAAAAAATAACACAAATCAGTGTTGGCTACCTATTCCTCCTTCACCGCCGCTTCCACCTACACCGCCACGTCAACCTACACCGCCACATCCACCCAACCACCGCCTCCCCAACCTCCTACTCCTAGCTCCAGATTGTTATTTTGTCATGGTCTTACCTCCTTGCTGTTCCCTTCGTTTGACATGTGCTGGCGGCCATCTTGGTTTCTGGGTTTTCTTGTAGCCTCCCACCCTGCGGCTCCTCCTTCCCACTGGGAGGAGCTGGATGCCTAGCTCATATATATAGGAGGTCTGTGGCTTCAGTTCCTTGCTTGGTCCTCCTGTGTTCACATGCTTCCAAGACTGCTGCTGCTTCTGGTTCCTGATCCTGGCCTCGTCTGACTACCCCGTTGGTTCCTGATTCCGGCTTCGTCTGACTACCCCGTTGGTTCCTGATTCCGGCTTCGTCTGACTACCCCGTTGGTTCCTGATTCCGGCTTCGTCTGACTACCCCGTTGGTTCCTGATTCCTGGCTTCGTCTGACTACCCTTCTGGTTCCTGACCTCTGTCTCCGCAAGACCCTGCTTCGGTTCAGCCATCCGTTCGGACTTTGCTTACGGCTTGCTCTTCAATAAAACCTTCTTATTTTCCACTTACCTCTTGTTGTACGTCTGGTTCATGGTTCCATGACATTAGGACCAAGCCATGAATTCTGACGGTACAGGGCCACCCTCGCTACCTACGCTGGTTGCCAGACTTGATCAGCAGGATCACCTGTTGGGTCGGTTCGCTGTGGCGTTGCAAACCCTGCTTGAACGCACGGCTCATTTAGCTTCCGTTGCCGATGGGTCGGTTGTCGCTCCTGGGCCCGCTCCTACTGCCGCTCCGGTTGTTGCGCCAGAGTCTACCCTGACACCTGTTGCTGCGCCTGTGGTGTTTCAGGGTATGACCGGTTCTGCCCCCCTTCCACAGCGCTTTGGGGGAGAGCCAACTCAGTGCCGAGGTTTCCTTAACCAGGTGGGCATTTACTTCGAGTTGCTGCCACATGCCTTTCCTACTGAGAGATCAAGGGTGGGCTTCTTGATCTCGCTGCTCTCGGACAAGGCCTTGGCCTGGGCCAGCCCTTTATGGGAGAACAACAATCCGGTGGTTGCCGAGTTTTCCGGTTTTGTTGCTTCTCTTCGGAAGGTATTCGATGTGCCGGCTCGTGCTGCCTCTGCTGCGAAGCTCCTTATGTCCATCAGACAGGGTTCACGATCCGTAGCTGAATACGCCATTGAGTTTCGTACCCTGGCAGCAGAGGTGGGCTGGAATAATGAGGCTCTGGTCGCTGCTTTCTCTCATGGTCTCTCGGATGCCTTGAAGGATGAGGTTGCAGCTAAGGACCTACCAGTGGAGCTCGAGTCTCTTATTTCTTTCCTGATTTTGATTGACACCAGACTCAGGGAGAGACCTTCCTTTAAGGAGAGCCTGCGGAGGTCTCCTAACAGATTGGCGCCTACGTTTGCTGTCCCACCCGTGCCTCCCTCTCCTCCCACGCCTCCTGGGGATGACTTGTCTGGGGGTGAACCCATGCAGCGGGGGTTTGCTCGCCTGTCTGAGGGGGAGAGGGTACTCCGGAGACGCGAGGGCCGATGCATGTACTGTGGTCTCGGTGGGCATTTTCGGTTGGCATGTCCGAACCGTCCGGGAGAACGCTCGCACCTGAGGTCCTGTCGGGGGCAGATCTTGGGTGGAGTCTCCTCGTCCCCGGTTTCCCGTGTTGACAAACCACTGATCACGGTTGTCCTCTCCTGGGTCGGGGGCTCGGTGACGACCCAGGCGTTGGTGGACTCTGGTGCTGGTGGTTTGTTCATTGATAGAGTGTTCGTTGCCGCCAATTCCATTCCTCTGCAGCCTCGAGGTTCCCCACTGGCTCTTGAGGCGATAGACGGCAGACCCCTTCTGCCGCCACACGTGACTCATGAGACCCTTCCAGTGGGGATAGCCATTGGTGCCGTTCACAGAGAGTCGGTCTGTCTCCAGGTTATTTCGTCTCCACACTACTCGGTGGTCTTGGGGTACCCCTGGCTCCAGAAGCATAATCCGACTTTCGATTGGAGATCGGTCGAGATCCTCTCGTGGTCACCGCAGTGTGGGGCTAGTTGCATCCATGGGCCTGTCAAGTTGCTGTGTACTTCCTCGGACTCTCTGTTGCCTCCTGAATACGAAGAGTACCGGGATGTATTCGATAAGGTGCGCGCGGTTGCCCTACCTCCGCACCGCCCATACGATTGTGCCATAGAGTTACAATCCGGTGCCGTTCCTCCTCGTGGCAAAGTCTATCCACTGTCGGTAGCGGAGAATGAGGCCATGGAGGAGTACGTGAGGGAGGCGCTTTCACGCGGACACATTCGCAAATCCTCGTCCCCGGCAGGGGCTGGATTTTTCTTTGTGAAAAAGAAGGGCGGCGAGTTGAGGCCTTGCATCGATTACAGGGGTCTCAATCGCATCACGATCAAGAACGCTTACCCGATACCCTTGATTTCCGAGCTGTTCGATCGCCTCAAAGGGGCCACGGTCTTTACCAAACTCGACCTGAGGGCGGCATATAACCTGGTAAGGATCAAGGCGGGCGATGAGTGGAAGACCGCGTTTAACACCAGGACCGGTCATTATGAATCCTTGGTTATGCCCTTTGGGTTGTGCAATGCGCCCGCAGTCTTCCAGGAATTCATCAACGATGTTTTCCGTGACCTGTTGCAGCAGTGTGTGGTGGTCTATTTGGATGACATCTTGGTATATTCTGCATCCATGGAGGCCCACATTCTGGATGTCAGACGAGTGTTGCAACGCTTACGAGAGAACAAGCTGTTCGGTAAGCTTGAGAAATGCGAATTTCACCGATCCCAGGTAACCTTCTTAGGTTACATCATTTCCGCTGAGGGGTTCTCCATGGATCCTGAGAAGGTTTCGGCTGTCTTACAGTGGCCCCAGCCCAGTGGGCTTCGTGCCCTGCAGCGCTTTTTGGGCTTCGCCAATTATTATCGGAAGTTCATCAGGGACTTTTCCATGCTAGCCAAGCCTCTCACGGATCTGACCAGGAAGGGCAGTAATCCTCAGGTCTGGCCGCTCGAGGCCATCCGAGCTTTTGAGGCTCTAAAGTCCGCCTTTGTGTCGGCTCCGATTCTGTCGCATCCCAACCCTGGGTTGCCTTTTGTCCTCGAGGTGGACGCGTCTGAGACGGGAGTAGGCGCCCTCCTGTCTCAGCGTAGAACACCAGAGGGTCCTCTGCTTCCTTGTGGGTTTTACTCCCGGAAACTGTCTTCCGCGGAGTGCAACTATCAGATTGGTGACAGGGAGTTATTGGCCATCGTGCAGGCCCTTAAAGAATGGAGGCACTTGCTCGAGGGCTCGGTGGTTCCGGTTCTCATCCTGACGGACCACAAGAATCTGACCTACCTCTCTGAGGCCAAGAGATTGACACCACGTCAGGCCAGATGGGCTCTGTTCTTGTCACGTTTTAATTACGTGGTCTCCTACCTACCCGGCTCCAAGAACATCAGAGCGGATGCCTTATCACGGCAGTACTCCGAGCTGTCCGGGGAGGAGTCGATTCCGACTACGGTCATACCCCCGAATCAGATCCTGGCCGCTATTCGCACCAGCCTGACTTCTCCTCTGGGTGAGCAGATTTTGGCGGCTCAATCTGGTGCTCCCTCTGGGAGACCCAACGGCAGATGTTTTGTGCCTGAGGAGTTGCGCACTCGGTTGTTGCGAACCTACCATAACTCCAAGGCCGCGGGGCACCCTGGAAAGAATCAGCTGTCCTGGGCGGTTTCACGTCTGTTCTGGTGGCCTTCTCTACGTTCCGACATCGCCGCATATGTAGCGGCATGCTCCGTTTGTGCCCAGAGTAAGTCCCCTCGGCACCTTCCGTTGGGCCTTTTGCAACCCATAGCCACCGGGGAGCGTCCATGGTCACACCTGGGGATGGATTTCATTGTGGACCTCCCTGCATCCCGAGGCCATACGGTCATTCTCATGATTGTGGATCGGTTTTCCAAAATGTGCCACTGTGTTCCTCTCAAGAAGTTACCCTCTGCACAAGAGTTGGCCTCGATTTTTGCCAGGGAGGTCTTCCGGTTGCACGGTTTGCCCAAGGAGATTGTGTCGGATCGGGGGAGTCAGTTTGTGTCCAGGTTCTGGCGCGCCTTTTGCTCCCAGTTGGGGATTCATCTCTCTTTCTCCTCGGCCTACCACCCTCAGTCCAATGGGGCCGCAGAACGATCCAATCAGGCCTTGGAGCAATTCCTTCGTTGCTATGTCTCCGATCACCAAGACAATTGGGTTGACCTCCTGCCTTGGGCTGAGTTTGCCAGGAACACGGCGGTGAACTCTTCCTCTGGGACGTCTCCCTTCATGGCCAATTATGGGTTCCAACCTGCCGTGTTACCGGAGGTATTCTCTCCCCAGGATATTCCGGCTGTGGAGGATCACCTTTCCGTCCTACGTGCTTCTTGGGTACAGATCCAGAGGTCCCTTGAGGTCTCTGCGCAGCGCCAGAAACTCCAGGCTGATCGCAGACGAGCGCCCGCTCCTTCCTACCAGGTCGGAGACCGCGTATGGTTGTCCACCCGCAACCTCAACCTTCGAGTGCCCACTCCCAAGCTGGCGCCTCGCTTTGTTGGTCCCTTCCGAGTGCTTCGCAGGGTAAACCCGGTAGCCTATGCCCTTGCGCTTCCTCCTGGCATGCGGATCTCCAACGTGTTTCATGTCTCCCTGTTGAAGCCACTGGTGTGTAATCGTTTCACTTCCTCGATTCCTCGGCCTCGTCCGGTCCAAGTGGGCAATCAGTGAGGAGTATGAGGTGAGCAATATCCTGGACTCACGCCTGGTCCCGCGGCCGGGTGCAGTTTTTGGTCCATTGGCGTGGTTATGGTCCAGAGGAGCGTTCCTGGGTTCCCTCCGCAGATGTCCATGCTCCTGCTTTGCTCCGAGCCTTCCACGCACGCTTCCCTCAGAAACCGTTCCTTACTCCGCGGAGGAGGGGCCCTTGAGGGGGAGGTACTGTCATGGTCTTACCTCCTTGCTGTTCCCTTCGTTTGACATGTGCTGGCGGCCATCTTGGTTTCTGGGTTTTCTTGTAGCCTCCCACCCTGCGGCTCCTCCTTCCCACTGGGAGGAGCTGGATGCCCAGCTCATATATATAGGAGGTCTGTGGCTTCAGTTCCTTGCTTGGTCCTCCTGTGTTCACATGCTTCCAAGACTGCTGCTGCTTCTGGTTCCTGATCCTGGCCTCGTCTGACTACCCCGTTGGTTCCTGATTCCGGCTTCGTCTGACTACCCCGTTGGTTCCTGATTCCGGCTTCGTCTGACTACCCCGTTGGTTCCTGATTCCGGCTTCGTCTGACTACCCCGTTGGTTCCTGTTCCTGGCTTCGTCTGACTACCCTTCTGGTTCCTGACCTCTGTCTCCGCAAGACCCTGCTTCGGTTTAGCCATCCGTTCGGACTTTGCTTACGGCTTGCTCTTCAATAAAACCTTCTTATTTTCCACTTATCTCTTGTTGTACGTCTGGTTCATGGTTCCATGACACTAAACTCCCGAATGCCAAGACCCTGGCGTCTATTTTTGTGAAAGAAATTGTACGGTTACATGGTATCACGGAAAATATTGTATCTGACAGGAGTGTGCAGTTTGTGTCCAAATTTTGGAGAACTTTCTGTCAAAGATGTCAGATCTCATTGTCTTTTTCCTCCGCCTACCACCCTGAGAGTAATGGGCAGACTGAACGCCTTAATCAGTCTGTGGAACAATTCCTGAGGTCGTATGTTGCTGGTGACCAGCAATTATGGGTTAAATACCTTCCGTTGGCAGAATTTGCTTTGAATAACCATGTTAATGCTTCTGCTGGGGTCTCCCCTTTCTTTTGTAACTATGGTTTTCATCCCTGTTTTCATTCTGGGTCATCTGTCTCCTCCTCTAACCCTGAAGCGGATAAACTCTCCTCCGAACTGTGCACAGTTTGGGGGCGCGGGTTCAATCAAACCTAGAAAAGGCTCAAAGTTCCCAAAAACTCAAGGCCGATAGGAGACGTTCCAAGGGGGTGAACTTTCAGGTTGGGGATAAAGTATGGTTGTCCTCCAAGAATCTATCTCTCAAGGTAGCTTCTAGAAAATTAGCTCCTCGTTTTATTGGACCGTATAAGATCACGGAGGTGATTAATCCGGTATCATTTAAGTTAGAGCTGCCCGAGTCGCTCCACATTTATAATGTATTTCATAAATCTCAACTTAAAAAATATTTTGAACCTGTTGTACCGTCGAAAGCCTCGCCTCCGCCGGTTCTTGTTAATGATGCTGTCGAGTATGTGGTATCTAAGATAGTGGATGTCAGGAGAGTACGTAATTCCTTACAGTACCGGATTCACTGGAAGGGGTATGGACCTGAAGAGAGATCTTGGGTTCCTGCTAGGTTCATGCTCCTAGACTGGTTCAAAAAGTTCATTTAGAACACCCTGAAAGGCCATCGCCTGAAGTCTTGGGTCCAGTGGCCCCTCGTAAAAGGGGGGGGGGGGGAACTGTCACAAGGCGCCAAAGACGCACTCGGTCTCCCATCAGCTGCAGACCTGCTGCTTAGCTTCGGGAGCGAGGATCTGTGTTTGGCCTCGTTCCCAGGGCAGCTTTGCTAGCTGGGAGGCTCCCTGCTCCTACAGTAGGCCTGCCTTGAGCGCCGACCTGATCACTCAGTGCTCGACTTGTCTGTCTGTCGGTCATGTTACGCTGGCCATGTCACATGACCCTCAGACCCCACTACAAATACAGGCAGCCTGCTGGCCACAGGTTGCATGTTAATTCCAGGCTATTTGTTGGACTACTGATTACCGTACTCACCTGATCCTGTTCCCTGACAATCCTTTGCCTGCTCCTCCTGCACTGCGCATCCCTCCTGGTATTGTGACCTCAACTCCCATCTGACTACTCTTTGCGGACTCCTCTGGTACTTCTCTACTCTCATGGTATTTGAACCCGGCTTCTCCAGACCATTCTTTGCTTAACCCTTTGTACTGTGTAGCTCTCTTGGTTCTTTGGTTCTGACCCGATCCGTTCACATTCCGTTATTTGTCTTGTCTGTCTTCCCAGCACGTATCCTAAGTTAGGGACTGCCGTCTAGTTGTCCCCTGTCATTAGGACTTGCGAGGCATGTAGGCAGGGCCAGGGGTGAGGGTGGAGCGCAGTGGTCACTATCCTCCCCCCTGTGTGTAGTGTACTTGACGGTGACAACAGGCATGAAAAACACATGCAAAATAGCCATTATAAACGGCCAGATGGGCAGAAAATGGATGCACAAATGGTTGAAAATGGTCATGAAAGTGTGTCCGTTATTAACAGCCACTTTTTTTCACTGTCTGGTGCATGTTGCCTTAAAGATTTAAAATAGTCAACAGCTGACATCTGTGGTTGGCTTAATCAATTATTTTCTAGATGCCAATAAAAAGTCAAGTTGGATTTGACTATGCTGTATTTCAAACTTTTGCTTTCCAATTGCGTACACCTCAAGTAAAGTTTTTCCATGGTTTACCAAAAATATGCAAATCGCACTGTTCCAGTCTTAATCCTATGGTTACTTTTTTATTGGGCAGAGAGCTTGAAGAACACTAATGAAGTCTATGAGCCTGGCAAAACCAAGCCTTCTAAAATTATTGCTGAACCCGGGACAATATGGATGATGGGTATACATGGCACCTTTTGTAGCTGTCTTTGTGAGCAGCCTTAAGGAAGCTTATTGTCACCTTTCCTCACCTACATGACTCTTACTGTATGGTTCTTAAGATGCCTTCTGTGTTGGGCCCACACTGCCTGTCCTAATGATGGCACTACATTTCAGACGAGCCTTTTTAGTTACTAGTACCATTTCAAAACAGCAAAGGAAGTTGTGACAAACTAGCCACCAACCAGCCACCCAAAAAAGTCATACAGCTGGCTGGAAGGAGATCTGTTATATCAGTCTTCTATGTTTAACAGGTTGTGGTATCAGACTTTCTTCTTTATAAACCACAATGTTCGCAATTCACTGATTCAATTATTTCAACATGCCAACTTTGATGACCACAAGCTAAAGCCTAATTTCCTGAACTCCTAAAGCCTAATTTCATTGCATGAAATAAAGATAATATAATTGCTGATTTGTGCAAAAGCACATTTGGAAATATACGGTGTACTACTATTAAAAACATTCAAAATTACCTTTTCCGATATGTATTAAGGCATTTGCCTGGATTTGTGGGAGGGGCTGAGGTCCGCCTCCAGCCTATTTAGGGCACCCCCCTTACCTGGCTCCTGCACCGTCTGAGGTCTGAGCTTTGTGAGAGGAAGTCGCTTGTTGGAGTTCTGAGGAATTTACCTGCGAGCCGCTGATTTTCTAAGAGCTTTTGTCGTCGCCGTCTGGTTCTGGTTTTGGAGCATTGCTGTTCTTTTCCCAGCTTCACTCGGTTTCACTGTGGGTCGCGTTTGCCCGTCAAACTGAGTTATTTCGTACGGGTCAGCAGGGCCTCACGGTTGCCCCAGTACCGGTTCATCTCATTTCATCATGGCGCACCAATGTCACGGTTTTAATACAAGTCACCAGCATTCATTTCTGTCACACTTGTGCAAACGTACTCATTCACAATCTGCACCACCATTCCGGTCATACACTCTGGCGGCATGCGGCAATGGTTCCTGGTACAATCCCCCTTTTTCTGTTGGTTCACACACGCTGCACCCATGTCACGGCTTCTCGCAGCAGTCACCGCCAGCTCATTTCTCAGGCCATTCTGACGTCTCCCCACAAGACTCCAGTCAGCTCCCTGTTTGTCCCAGCCCCATTCCACATTGGTTCACCCCTCAAACATCCATCATTCAGGCCCCCCCCTTCCCCCCCATTCATTTCAACTTCACTGAGCTGCGGCGGCGCGGACATCCCCTCCCCGCCGCCTCCTGCCTGTTGCCGCTCCTCCTGCCGCGCGGCCAATGGCGCCCGGCCGCATCCTGGGGCCTGGTCTGCGCATGCGCGGCCGGGGTTCTGCGCATGCGCGGCGATTTCGTCGTCTCATGCGCAGTATCCCGGCGGCCATGGGGGGGACGGACTCCGGTCGCATGGGTTCACCAATACTGGGTGTTCACGTGCTCCCGGTGTCGCTCCTCACGGTCACAATCTTCAAGCATGTTCCATGACTCACGTTCATTACACCCACTCACGTTCATGGCCCCCCCCGGTCATTTTACGTGCGCAGTCACGGGGGCCGGCGGCGGGGCACCTGCACCCCCCCCATTCATTTCACCTCCACGGGGCTCACCGCGGCCCTGACATCCTCTCCCCGCCACCTCCTGCCTGGTCACCGCTCCTCCTGCCGCGCGGCCGATGGCGCCCGGCCGCGTCCTGGTGCTTGGTCTACGCATGCGCGGCCGGGATTCTGCGCATGCGCTGCGATTCCGCCGCCGCGTGCGCGGTGTCCCGGCAGCCGTGCGAGCCGCATCTGTTGCGGGGGGGCCACCGTCGGACGGCAGGGGAGCCTCCCAGCACGCCCCTCCAGTCACACACTCCCCAGCAGCCCCACAGAGGCAGGGAAACAAATCACACCCTGGGGGTAAAACATGGAAGATCATGAGCATGCCCTCTTGTCCAAATCATGCATGGTCTCACAAATGCTCTTCTGGCCGGAAGGGCATAACTTCCCATACTTACTCAGCGCAAGTGACTGTCTCAGAGGGGTTCTCCATCGATGTTCTACCCGATTTTCTTAAAAAAAAAAAAAAAAAAAAAAACATCATAAACTGTTGCATCATACTCATGGATAGGTGGAATGGCAGGGGCACGGTCCCAATGTTCCATTAAAATTGCAGGCACGCGCTTTCCACCTGGGCATGGCCACATGGCACGCACTGGTCTATTTCACACCAGGCGCAAGCTGTCATTTCATGAATAACCGCCGTGATCCTCCAGGTCATGCATATGTACCACATGCTTTACACATTTCCTCACACTATGTCATGTCTACCCTCCCCCTTATTTTTTAGGCGGTCAACCTATACTGTTTACACTACCGTGTATCCGGAGAATTTTTCTTGGTACCAGGTACGTTCACCTGCTCATTTACCAAAATCTTCCTCACATTTCGGATGGTCCCGTTAGGGTCAGCGTGCTGGCTTTAGGGGCACTATCATCCCACTAGGTACCCCCCCCCCCTTCTTTGGCTTCGCCGGCAGTTAGTGGTCCCGCGAGGCCGTCACCCCGCCTCAAACGTACGGAGGCACCTGCCCAACGCACCACCTCGTTAGTAAGCCGCCTCGCATGTTGCATAGAGAGGGCCTCACCTGTCACTCCCTTCCCCTAGTCCTGTCTTAGAGTCACCGAGAGGCCAACGCTCCTGCCGCTACCACGAGTGGCCTCATTATCCCCTCGCGCCAAATCATAGGTAGAGCCTCTCAAATCCGCTTGGCAACTAGCAGGGCCTCATCTGTCACCATGCAAATGTAATTTTTTCGCCGTTCGGCCTAGCTAGCCAGCACGTTCCTGCGTGGCCTCAAATTAATCAACTTTTTTATTGTAGTATGTCGCTGGATGGGTTAGAAAACTTCTCCCTACCTGGCACCCCGGCTAGATCTGTCACTGCTACTCCGGGAGACGATCTAGCCAGTCCAGCGTCCATCCGGTCCTGGACGGTTCCACGCATCACGGCGGAGTTGAGGAAACGGCATGTTCCCTTCCCCCCACGGCAAGGAAAGCGGAGCTGTTCCGGCTGCTACGTGCATCAACCAATACTAGGGATGCGGGGGAAGGACCCAGCCAGTCCGGCACCGGGGACATCCATGCCATGCTGGCCTCTCTGATGACATCTATGTCAACAGTCAACGCCAGGCTGGAGAGGCTAGAATCGGTCACCACGACCCTCTCCTTGGCGGGTCCGCCACCGGCAGCATCACCAGCACCGGCCGGTTTACCGGTGATCACACCATCCACTAGCGTGGAGGACCAGGAAGTCAACCCGGCGCATATGATTCCTGAGCACTTGAAACGGGATATCCTGGAAGGTAAGGATGTAAACCTGGCCTCCCTTCTGATTGCCTCCCAGGACGTGGTTGAAAACACGACGTACGCCTATGACGAGGTGTCAGTTGTGGTCAAGTCCAGGGATGCCCGGCTCAATAGGAAATTGACCATTCCCGAATTTGTGTTGGCCTTCGGAATCTACAGAGAGGTCATCTGTGCGGTCCACCCCAACAGAAGGGAGGAATTCGACCTCTACTTACACAAACTGGTGGACTTGGGCAACAAATACGGAGGGTCAGCGTTTTATGACTATCACAGGTCTTTTTCGGCGAAGGTGGCGGGGGCTTTCTCCCAGTACGGAGTCCGCTCCAACTGGGCAAGGATCGACACGGTCATATTTTGTCGCCACTTCGCAGGCCTTAGGACCCCAGCCTGTGCGCACTGCTCCTCCACGGCCCACACCACCAATTTCTGCCCGAACACGTCGGTCAGACAGGGCCCCTCCCAGGCAGCTGGTCCCTCCGGGGTCCCGGAAAGACTGGCCCGGGACAAACTGGGTCGGCCGATCAAATTTCTGGGCAAATCCATGATTTGCAATCATTTCAATGAAGGGTCCTGTAATTATAACGGATGTAAATTGTTACATATATGCACCAAATGCTTCCGGGCACATGCCAAATCCATGTGTCCAAATAAAATGTTCACAAAACCGTATCTAACAACCATCAACATGCCAGTTTTTACCACGCTCATGTCGCAACACCCCTCCAGGCATCTCTCAGATTTCCTCGTCTCAGGGTTGACAGAAGGATTTCACACGGGCATCCTGTATATGCCAACGGGCACCCTGGAATGTCCCAATCTTTTATCCGCTCTACACAACGCCACCGCCATTGACGCCCTCATAGCCCAAGAGGTAACAGAGGGTTTTGTGCTAGGTCCTTTCAAGACTCCCCCATTCGCCACATGGCGCACCAACCCCATTGGCATCGTCACTGGGAAATCTTCCCAGAAACAGAGGCTCATCATCGACCTATCGGCGCCTCACGGGACAGGCAACCCCAGTCTCAACTCCCTCATTCCCTCGGAGGAATTCTCTCTGCAGTACACCACCATAGATCACGCCATCACGGCCATCAGGCAAGCAGGGGTGGGGGCGTGGCTCAGCAAAACCGACATCGCCAACGCCTTCAAATTACTGCCGATTCACCCTACACTGTGGCACCTGCACGGCATCAAGTGGTCGGGGATTATTATTTTTTCTCCCGATTGACCTTCGGGTCCAAGAGCAGCCCGGCCATCTTCGTCGTGTTTGCGGATGCATTATGCTGGTTACTATTGAATATAGCAAGATGCCCGCTGGTTTTACATTACCTTGATGACTTCCTATTGGTGGAAGAAAACACTTCCCCTCCTTCCAGCCTCAGAGCCACCATCAAGCTGTTCAAGGAACTGGGGGTCCCCCTCTCCACCAAGAAGACAGAGGGGCCGGACACTATCATCACCTTCCTGGGTATCCAGTTGGATTCAGCTTCAATGCAAGCCAGTTTGCCGTCCAGGAAGATCCAGGACATTCTCACCCACATAGACGGCTATCTTCAACTCGGCACCTGCAACCGCAGAGAACTACAGTCCCTGCTGGGCTCCCTGAACTTTGCCATGCGCATCATACCCCAGGGTCGCTCGTTTATTTCACGGCTTCTGCACCTCTTCCCCTTGTTCCTACACGACTCGCACAGATTGTCCCTGGATGCCCACGCTGCGGCGGATCTGGGAATGTGGAGGAGATTTCTGTCCACCTGGAATGGCAGGAGCTTGTTTCTCCCTCAGCTGTCGGACTCTTCCCCCTCTATCTGGTCAGATGCGGCATCTACCACAGGCTTTGCGGCCATATTCGGGGACGATTGGCTGTGGGGCAGCTGGCCTCCTGAGGTCCAGGGTCTGGAAGGATTCTCCACTACCTCAGCGCTTTTTGAGATCTATCCCATCGTAGCGGCTGCCGTGGCGTGGGGTCATTTATGGGCAAATCTGGCGGTCCGCTGCTACTCGGACAACCAAGCAACCTGCCAGATCATAAACAAAGGTCGTTCTAAATCCCTCACAATCATGAGGTTCATGCGAAGACTCACTTGGCTGGCCGCCTGCAATAATTTTTTCTTGCATTGTTTCCATGTCCCGGGGGTGTGCAATTCGGCTGCTGACAATTTGTCTCGCTTCAAATTCCAGGCATTTCATCAGGATCTCCCATCAGCATCACCCACTGCCTCCAGCACCCCGTCATTTCAGCAACTCATTCTGGACTAGAGGCCATCATGCAGCATAGCCAGTCTTTGTCCCACTTTTCACTATCAGTCAATACACATAGGACATACAACAGAGCGTTCACGCTTTTCAACAGATTCCTGGTAGAACACAACATCACGCACCCTTTCATCATGTCGTCTGTTTTGGGATTTGCTTCTTTCTGCCACCTCAAACTCAAAATGTCATACAACACCATCAAACTATATCTTACTGGCATTCAACATCATATGCTAATCTTGCACCCTAACTACACCAGCTTCATGGCCACCCACCAAATCAAAACAATACTCAGAGGCATTCAGAAGACGGAACCCGCACGTCCAGCCCAAAGGCTGCCCATCAACAGTCATGTTTTCAAGGCTTTATCCGACCTGCTGGACGCCACACCTTTTGATTCAAATACCAACGCTGTCATCAAAACTGCAATTTACTTAGCCTTCTACGGGTTCCTGAGGCCCGGGGAATTCACTACCACCTCCACGTCCCAAACCTCACCTTGTCTCCTTGTCTCCCACTTAATCCAAACACCTGGATCACTACATCCTGACTTTACCTCACTCCAAGAGTAGTCAGCATTCACCCGTCAACATCTCATATTACCCCACGCACAACAAATGGTGTCCGGTGAGGGTACTGGACACCTACAGTCAGCTTCACAGGTTCCTACCCTCTCAACCGCTACTCCAACTTCATGGATCGGTGCTCACCACGACCACCTTCATGATCCATGTCAGGTCATTTCTCACCCAACTGGGCCTTAACGCTGCCAACTACTCAGGGCACTCCTTTCGCATCGGAGCTGCATCCACGGCCTCCAGTGCCAACATCCCTGCCCATGTTATCAAGAAATTGGGACGCTGGAAGTCGTCCGCATACGCACGGTACATTCCCAATCCAGCGCATGAGTTAAGAGTGGCTTTCCAAAGCTTGTCGGGTTGAGCTGTTTACATGTTTCATTGGTTACAAATAAACTGGTTTATTTCCATTTTTGCCCTCTTCTTTCTTAGGCCTACCTCATCCTCGTTCGGCACACCACAACCGACTGCATTTCTTTCCCTGCATTCCAGGGCTCTTCTCTGTACTACCGTAAGCACCTAACACAAGTATTAAGGCATTTGCCTGGATTTGTGGGAGGGGCTGAGGTCCGCCTCCAGCCTATTTAGGGCACCCCCCTTACCTGGCTCCTGCACCGTCTGAGGTCTGAGCTTTGTCCCTCCCACCACTCCACTCATTTACAACTCATTTCTGTTATGTCTTTTCCTTGGGTGGGCCCTCTTCTTTCTTAGGCCTACCTCATCCTCGGTTTCGGCACACCACAACCGACTGCATTTCTTTCCCTGCATTCCAGGGCTCTTCTCTGTACTACCGTAAGCACCTAACACAAATTACAATTTATGTTTGGTGGTGCTCTTTTGGCTTTGTTCTTCTTTTTCTTCCCTAAGGCCTCATGCACACGACCGTTGTTTCGGTCCACATCCGAGCCGCAAAAACACTTTAATGGGGCTGCAAAAGATGCGGACAGCACTCAGTGTGCTGTCCGCATCCGTTGCTATGTTCCATAGCCCTGCAAAAAAAAATATAACAACATGTCCTATTCTTGTCCTTTTTGCGGACAAGAATAGGCATTTCTACAATGGGCTGCTCGTTCTGTTCCGCCATCTGCAGAAGGCACATGGGCGGCTTCCGTTTTTTTGCGGATCCGCGGTTTGCGGACCGCAAAAAACGGAACGGTCGTGTGCATGAGGCCTAAGGGTAATAAATAAAATCATCCCTCATTATTATGATCAACTTCAAAAATATTGTTTTCACCCATCCATAAAATTATAATCAAACTCAGAAATAATGCTGGCAGCATAGGGGAAAGGTTTCTGCCAGGAAAATAGTTTTTCATGCCAGAGCAGATATCTGAAAATATCACTTCGTTATGGAATTTAAATACATAATCTTTAAAAAAATAAAAAAAAAGACCTCAAAGGGGTCTTCCAGTTAGCATCAACATCCTTTAAAATAATCACTTATGAAGGTAGCTGTAATTTTGTAATGCATTTCTTTTAGGCCTCCTGCACATGAACGTATTCGTTCCATTCCGTGCATTGCATGGGCAACCTACGTGCAGCCAAGGGGACGGATCCAGACTCATTCAATCGTAGTGCTTCTGTAGTGTTCCGTGATTCTGTTCCGCACCGTTCCACATCTGCAAATTTTCAGACCCATTCAAGTCAATGGGTCCGCATCCGTGATGCGGAATGTACATGGAATTGTGCCTGTATATTGCGGATCCGGGACACCTACGGTCGTGTGCAGTATGCCTTACTTTTATTGCTCCTATCTTCTGTTCTGAGCTGTGGTCACATGACCATATCCATGCATCTCTTTCCTATTTCCTGTGCTGTTGTGTCCATGGGCATGTTAATAATAGGGGAGTATCTTTGTAACTAGCTGGGTGGGAGAAGCTATAAATTGGGTATTACTATATCCGCACATATAATTGGTTAAAAACAAAACACTAAACATGTTTGGTATCACCACGTCTGTAATGACCTGATCTATAAAAGGATCATGTTACTTTTACCGCACGTTGAACGCCATAAAAAAAAATAATAATATTATGGAATTGCAATTTTACCTGCCACCACCCTTCCCAAAAAAATTGTATAAAAAGTAATCAAAAGAGTCATATGTATCCAAAATTAGTACCAATCAAACCGTCATCTCATCCGTCAAAAAATGAGACCCCACCTAAGACAATCGCCTAAAGAATTTAAATATTATGGCTTTCAGAAAATGCTTTTATTGTGTAAAATAAAGTTAAAAAAAATACACATATTAGGTATCGCTGCGTCCGTAATAACCTGCTCTATAAAAATATCATGTGATGCAACCTGTCTGGTGAATGCCGTAAAAACAAATAAAATAAAAAATGTGCCAAAAAAGCCTTTTTTTTTTTTATCACCTTACATCAGAAAAAGTGTAATACCAAGCAATCAAAAAGCGATATGTGCCCCAAAATGGTATGGTATGACAGTACAGGTGTTTTCTTGTCTCCCAAAAAGCATAATATATATATTTGTGGGGTTTTGCTCTGGTACACAGACTAGCGGACACAGTATAGAGGCAATTACAAAAAGTCTTTAACTTAAACAGCTCGGTGTTTATTCACATATAATGAGAAACAAAATGACCGTTCACAGTCTTGGTGTTTGTTCACACTATGCAATGTCTGTAGAACATGGATGTCAAACTCATGGCCCTCCAGATGTTGCAAAACTACAACTCCCATCATTCCCTGATAGCTGTAGTATGCCCAGGCATGATGGGAGTTGTAGTTTTGCAACAGCTGGAGGGCCACGAGTTTGACATCCCTGCTATAGAACAACGTCTTCACCTGGTTAGCAGTTTTCCAACTGCAGTCCACAGCAGGCTTTAGGGGCGCGTTTCCCACCAGGCGGCTCTCAGCTAGAGTTGAGCGGACACCTGGATATTCGGGTTCGACGGGTTCAGCCCAACTTCACAAAAGTTAGAG